>NW_019272018.1:2691003-2728701 GCF_002738345.1 Cucurbita maxima
AAAAAAAAAAAAAAAAAAAAAAAAAAAAAAAAAAAAAAAAAAAAAAAAAAAAAAAATTACCATTCAAGAACGCACTGCAGATGAAACTCATGTTTGCAACTGGTCATCTGAACAAAATATATCAACTGACTAAGTAGAACAGAAACCATCTGACTTCCGATTAAAAATCAAATCACACTATAAGTACTACCGTTGAAGGATCACTATCACAGAAGTTTTCAAGACATATACTGCAAGCGTCATCACAAGCATCCTGGATTCCACCTTCGACAAAAGCTGCAGCTGATGTCAAATGCGCTTCAGAATTCTTAGTTTCGTCCATCGTTGGAGACTACACGAATTAAAAAAAAAATAAAAAATCATCACCAAGAAAAACTTTAAAATATACAAGAAATACATGATCTATTGCGTGATATATAAGCAGCAACTAAACAAGGAAATGATAAACAAGTGCTAACAATTATAAATTAGCGACACGACACACATTTTCAGTGAACTAAACCACGCACAAACAGCCTACCCAAACATCCATAAAGAATCAAAGAATTCAAAACCACAATTTCCAGAGAGAAAAGCAACAAGCAGCTAGCCCGAAGAGAACAGTAATAAAAGATCGCAAAAACTACATATAGAGATAGCCAGAATGAAAATTCAAGAGGAAAATACATTTGAAAACGATAACAAAGCCATTCCTCTCCAGTTCCGATACTCAATGAAAACAAGATTAAAAAAAGTAAAAGAATCCAGTAACAGAAAAAATCCATCCGCGTCCACTTCATCCGGTGAACAACAGCCAAGAAAAACGGAATCCGAAAAAAAGGAAGAAAAGTAGGCACAATAACATTCATCAAAGAGAGAATTAAGGATAGAGACATGAAACGCAAAAAGAAGGAAGAGAGAAGAGATTTAGGGGAAGGAAGTTACCTCCATGAGAAACGACGATGAGCAGGAGAAGCTTGTGAGAGAACGGGTAAATAAGATTGGATTGGAACCAGTGGAACCCTAGGAGGAGAAGCAAGCGGAGGAGGAGGAGGAGGAGAATTGGCTCCGGCCTTGACTTGATAAAAGGCTGCTGCTGAGTGCTGCGCTTGGGTCGGTCGTCGGGTCAGTGCGTATGAGCTATGATGGGATTTAACTCGTGGCAGAGTTTTACTCCTTGCGCCACTCGCTTCCGTACCAATGCCCCACGTCCATCCTTATTCATATTCCCCGGATTTTTATTTTTAATATTATTTACAATTATTTAAAATATTATTATTTATTTATAAAGTCGTATATGTCATTTTAAGAGTATTCATATGACTCGATGATTCAAACAATTTATAATAATAATCTAAATTTATTTTGAAAAGAGATTTAAGTTGGGATGAATTTTTAAAATTCAAAAATGGATAAATTCTTATTGCAATTTCGGTCGGATTCACCTTTTTACTTTTCTTTTAAAATTCTTATAAAAATTAAGAATATTCTACCATGAAAAAAAAGAATATATAATCAATTTCTTAATACGACGACACACGAAAATAAGTCATTCCAATATTTGCAATTCAATTATATTTTTATTACATTAATTAAATTATATATATTACAATATTAATTCATTAGTTAATGTATTAATTTAATCAAACGAATATAAACCTCATTTTTTAATAAAAATTTAATAACATTCCATTTAAAATAAAATAAAAGTTGGACAATTTTATTTTTAAACATTTTAATTTTGGACAGAAATTAAAAAACAATTTAACTATACGACTCTAAAATTTAGAGTATGGAAGTCAACAAAAATATCAAAAATATTGATAAAAGTGTCAATAAATATAAAAATTATTTTTCGTAATGTAAATTTCAATTATGTTTATATATTTTTGTTGGATGCGGGATAAAAATCCTACCTTGCTAATTTATGGAATGATCATGAGTTTATAATTAAAGAATATTCTCTCTATTCGTTTAACTCATTTTGGGAAACCCAAAGCAAAGTCATGAGAGCTAATACTCAAAGTGAACAATATCATGCCGTCGTGGAGAGTCGTGTTCATTTAACATGGTATTCGAGCCGTGCTCTAAACTTAACCATGTCAATAGAATCCTCAAATATCGAATAAAGAACTAAAAAATGACTAGACTCCAAATGAAAAAGGAGTCGAGGTTCGATTAAGGGGAGACATACTTTGTTCGAAGGGAGGTATTGATGTTGGATGAAAGTCCAATATCGGCTATATCATATCATTGTGGAGAGTCGTGTTCATCTAACAATATTAAAAAGTTTCATTTTTATTCTTAAATTTTAAAAATTATATATATTCACCCTGAACAATGAATTTTCCCTCCAAAAAAAAAAAAAGAAATCAAGAAATTGTGGCTAAGATTTGACCTTCCACCGTTTGATGCAAAATCCTTACCCGCTCCAACTTCCATAAATTCTTATATAAGCCACTTCTCTCTCACTCCTCAATTCACTCTCTTCTTCGCTGCTCCCAGTAGCTGACGTACCACTCACTCCATCCCATTTCCCCCTGTATCACCGGAATCTTGCTGGTAAGATCCGATTTTCTCAGATCTGATTACCGCATTTGATTCTTTCGCTGTGGAAGTTGCGGAGATTTTCATATCGCTGTTTTTTCTTCTTGAAACTGCGAGTGATCGGGTTGATTTGAACTCTGCTTAGCTCTGTGGTCGTATTCTGGTACCGAAATGTCATGATTCTGTGATTTGTGTTGTATGATTTGCTTGAGTTTCACTGCATTATATGAATTATTATTACCTTGTTTGGAAAGCTTCCGATCCAATGTCTATGATGATTTTGAAGTTAATGCATTCAATGCAGAGGAGTTGAGTCTCGGTGTGTTAATGATCTGATCTTGCTGATTTTAGGTTTTTGGTACTTTTGTGTATGTGTTTTTCTAATTTTGATGTCAATCGAACTATGTGATTAACTTCAGAGTGTTGTTGATCGCAGTGAGAAGATGAGGGAAATCCTTCACGTTCAAGGAGGTCAATGTGGTAACCAGATCGGATCAAAGTTTTGGGAAGTGTTGTGTGATGAACATGGCATTGATCCTACTGGCCGATACACTGGAACCTCCGATTTGCAACTTGAACGTGTGAATGTGTACTACAATGAGGCTTCTTGTGGACGTTATGTTCCTCGTGCTGTGCTCATGGATCTCGAACCTGGTACCATGGACAGTGTGAGAACGGGTCCTTATGGACAAATCTTCAGGCCGGACAATTTCGTCTTTGGGCAATCTGGTGCTGGTAATAACTGGGCCAAGGGGCATTACACAGAAGGAGCAGAACTCATTGATTCTGTGCTTGATGTTGTCAGAAAAGAAGCCGAGAACTGTGATTGTCTTCAAGGTATAGTCTCTGTCTCAGATCATGCGCTTGATTAGATGGTATTGCTTGGATCTAACAAGTGTTAAGTTGAAGCTTTTAGATTTATAATTAGTCGTTTTGCTAATGAACCCTTCATTTTTATTTTCGGGTGTTCATGTGGGATGAGATCTTTTGACATGATTGAGAGTGTTGAACAATGGATCCAATATCGAAATGCCTTTTCACACCCCACGTGCCTTACATCTTTGTTTGAGTTATACAATATAGTATTAAACTCTTTCAAATACTATGGTCGAAACGACTTCCAAAGTGCCAAAAAGTATGTTCACGTCTTCTTTTGCTAGTACTCTTTTGCTTTTACTGTTGTTTTTTGAAAAAGTGCACTTGGGCGTGTGCCAAAGTGTTGATCCCTTCTTAGCGCATCTTCTTCTTGGTCTTGCTTGTTGTAGGAAATGCCACGCACATGTCAAAGAGCTCCACTTTCATCAACTAATTAATTAATTTTCTACCCAAGACGACGATTTTACTTCGTTTTCCTTACACATAAGATCCCAAAAACCTTTTCTTCTTTATTAATGAGAAATCACAATGAACCAATACCTCTACATCCTCATGTTGTTTGTATTAGGAATCACAGATCTTCACAATGGTATGATATTGTCCACTTCATGGTTTGTTTTTTGTTATACCAAAATGCCTCGTACCAATGGAGATCTATTTCTTCTTTATAAACCCTTGATCAACCCCTTAATTAGTCGATGTAGGACTCCTTTTCCAATAATCCTCAACCGTTTGTTTCTGTCACAAATTTATTGAGAAGTAATAGGTTGCATCATTCATACAATAGAAAAGGTTATTGTTTCTTCCAATCATGGGATTTCTGATTCATCAAGTGTTTTCATCTCAGTTTGTTTGCTTGACATTTTTCTTCCTTATTCGTTTTTGTGTTGTTACAGGTTTCCAAGTGTGCCATTCACTTGGTGGAGGCACTGGTTCTGGAATGGGGACTCTGCTGATTTCCAAAATCAGAGAAGAATATCCGGACAGGATGTTACTTACTTTCTCCGTCTTCCCTTCACCAAAAGTGTCAGATACTGTTGTAGAGCCATACAATGCCACCCTTTCCGTTCACCAGCTTGTCGAGAATGCGGATGAGTGCATGGTGCTGGACAATGAAGCATTATATGATATTTGCTTCAGGACTCTCAAGTTAACTACTCCTAGCTGTAAGTATAATACCCATCTTTGCTTGAAAACGAGGAAAACAAAATGGTGGAAGAAGTTGATTCAGTATTTCAAGCACTTCTAATCTATGTGGGTAACTTAGTTATAAAAATTCACGATCAGACATACCAATTGCCATTAAAGTCAACTTAATCAAGAGTCCTGTGAAAATTTCCTGATCTCTGAAATTAAGATATGACTACAATTGTTAGATAACTTTTCCTGTCATTGTCCAATTATTTAACCCGAATCGGCTGTTTTCTTTTACAATACATATCTTTGAGCTTCCTGAAATCCACTCTGTTTATCCTCTTGCAAAAATAGAGATTTGCACATGACAACGTGTTAAATGAGTTGTAAGATGCATATAGATGCGCCTATAGATATAGATAACTTGAAACTTGTACTGTATCACTTTAATTTGTTTTGTTTTTTTACTTGTTTACTCTTGAAACAGTTGGAGATCTCAACCATTTAATTTCTGCTACAATGAGTGGAGTGACATGCTGTCTCAGATTTCCTGGTCAGCTTAACTCTGACCTCAGAAAACTTGCTGTGAATCTCATTCCTTTTCCTCGTCTACACTTCTTTATGGTGGGATTCGCTCCTCTTACCTCATGCGGGTCGCAGCTATATAGAGCGCTAACCGTCCCGGAGTTGACACAGCAAATGTGGGATTCTAAGAACATGATGTGCGCTGCAGACCCACGCCATGGCCGTTACCTCACTGCCTCTGCCATGTTCAGGGGCAAGATGAGTACTAAAGAAGTTGATGAACAGATGATCAATGTTCAGAACAAGAATTCCTCATATTTCGTGGAATGGATTCCAAACAATGTTAAATCAAGCGTCTGTGACATTGCTCCTAAAGGACTCTCCATGGCATCAACCTTCATTGGAAACTCAACCTCCATTCAGGAAATGTTCAGACGTGTGAGCGAGCAGTTCACTGCCATGTTCAGAAGGAAGGCTTTCTTGCACTGGTACACTGGAGAAGGAATGGACGAAATGGAGTTCACGGAGGCAGAAAGCAACATGAATGATCTCGTTTCCGAGTATCAACAATACCAGGACGCCACAGCTGATGAGTATTACGAAGATGAAGAAGAGGAGCCCGAAAGCGAAAACGAGTAACTTCGGTTTGCTGTGAGTAACCTATAGTGTATGATGATGTTCTATACATATATGTGTGTGCCATTAGTGTTTGATGACAAGTTGTATGCTTGCTGTGTTTCTTCTATTCTTCATTTGGTTTGTTTCAGTATGTGGTTTTGTAATGTTAGAGTTATCCCATCTTCACATCTAGAGTTGAAGTTGTCAAGTATTGTTATTGGGGAGAGATGAGAACTTAAAGGAGTATTTGTGTTTGCATGAGTTTCCACTTCGGAAACGTTCACGGATTGATTGATATGAAACCCCTAGCCAATCAGTTCCATGATGCTATGTGCTTCGTAGTTTAAGATTATGCTCTCGGTTTGCTCCACGTCCTTTCATCTTATCGATGAAATGTTTCGTATAATTATAGAAATGGTGAATATATAAAGAACTTAGGGCAATCATATTGCTAAGGGTTCGAACATTACATTTAGTAGCTACTCAATAGACACATGAGCACACATGCATGTATCAAAGAATGTACAACCTTCACCTTCTTCTTGATTGTGCGATTGACTATGTCACAATCCCACTCTTTCAAGATGAACAAGTAACTGAGCGACCCTTGAGTGATTGTTGACATAAACAACATATACTCACTCTTTGACCTCACTCTTGAAAAGTGATTTTAGAACGAACGTTGTTCTACAGAAGTCTTTGACTTTGTTCTTAGAAAATAGGGTCGGATAAGGTTTTGAAAATGTTTGAAAAATAATTTGAAAAAGCTAGCAAATGATAACATATAACACGCCTTACCCACACCATTTGACCTTCTCCTTATTTGTTTGCAGCAGCAACGAAAGCAAGCGTCCTTGATCAACAGCAAGCCATGACGTGAACCACAACGGTGCTTCAGTGCCGGCGAGTCCCCTCCCTCTTGTTCTCATGTAAGCGCGATTAACCTCGCTGCCTCCACCTTCAAAGGCCGCCATTGACTCCTTCTTCCTGCCTCCCGACGCACCAGTCATGCGTCGCCCTCCTCCATACTTGGATGATGGAGATTTTTCGAACACCCATGGCCGGATAACTCCAGATCATCAATTTAATGTTTCCCTCAGCCAAGAGTTTATGTATTTATCGCGTATCGGATTGATCTTAAACAGTGACTCATGACTAAGTGCAGACTTTATGTCCTGTCTAATAAAGGATTGGTACATAAATGAATCAAGACGGACGGATGGAGAGTGGTGGGCTGATGAAATTGGAGAGATTATGTGTTTGAATGTTTTATTTCAAGGACATAGCAATGAGTGGAATTTATATAATGGGTGTGGCAGATATTGACCCATTTTGTTTTTGTATTTATCAAATAATTTATTATTATTATTATCATTATTGGAAAATATAGGCCCTCCTTTGTTTAAATGAATGAATGAAAATTGCAGAAAGGCCCTCATTTTCTCTCTCTTTCCATGAGAAGCTAGAAAAGGATCCAAGGAGAGAGAAAATTGCAGAAAGGCCCCTCAATTTCTACTCTCTTTTTTTGTGTACCAAGAATTTTAGAAATGAAGCTATGATGTTCCAATAAACATCCATTTCTTTTGTATCCCTTAGATCCTTTCCATGTGAAGCCTTCATCATTTTGCCCCACTTTTCCTCCTTTTTAGCTTTTAACACCCTTCTCTCTCTCTCTCTCTCTCTCTATATATATATATATATCACTATATATCAACCATCTACACCAAATATATACTTCATTATTACCTTTAAAACTACTACTTTCCTTGCTTCCTTTTCCTCCTTTCAATTTCTTCTTCTCGTGGATCTTTTACGAGTATTCTTGTCGCTCTTGTGCCTATATTAACGCTTTACGTATGTCTACTTAATTGTCTTTTTAGTTCGACGATAGTCATAAGATTTATATTGATATCTCGAAGTTTTAATGTGAGATCCCACATTGATTGGAGAGGGGAACGAAACATTTCTTATAACAATATGGAAACACGGAACAAATGTGTTTAAAAATCGTGAGGCTGATGTCGATACATAATGGGCCAAAGCATACAATATTTGCTAGCTATGGGCATGTGACGTTACAAATGGTATCAAAGTCAGTCACCAGGCAGTGTGTCAGCAAGGATGCTAAGCTCCCAAGGGAGGTGGATTATGAGAGCCCACATTGGTTGGAGAGGGGAATAAAGTATTCCTTACAAGAGTGTGGAAACCTCTCTCCAACAGACTCGTTTTAAAACCGTGAGGCTGATGACGATATGTTATAGGGCAAAGCAGACAATATTTGCTAACGGTGGGCTTGAGGCACTACAAATGGTATCAGAGCTAGTCACTAAGGGTGGATTGTGAGATCCCACATCTATTGGAGAGGGGAATGAAGTATTCCTTACGCGGGCGTGAAAACCTCTCATGAGGTTGACAGTGATATATAACGGACCAAAGCGGACAATATCTACTAACAATGGGTTTGGGGTGTTGCATTTAAAATGGTAGATATTATTTTAATCAATTTACACACGATCATAAACGAATCAATTCAGACTTTTCATATCAAATACATAGACGATTTTCAAATAGAGGGTCGTCTATATTTTTTAAGAAGCCTGCACACATATGAGAATCATTGCATGATCGATTTTCAAATCGAGAGCCTAATAGCGATTAGTTCTAGTGATGGCGTTTGAGTAGCAGTGAATATGGTGAGATGATATGAATCCAAAAGAGTAGAAGCATATAAGACAAAGGTTTAGATGTGTAAGTGTTTAAAGAAAAGAAGGGTTTTGTGGGTCAGAATCACATGGAGATGGAGAAAGGGCATGTGATTATAATACACAATGGATCCACAACCATTCATTCACAACCTCTGACCAAATTCAACACTTATTCTTTTGGAATAGAATCTTCTTCATTATTCAATTCCATTCCCCAACAAACAATCATCTTCTAACCCTATTTCTCTTTCCCTTTTCTTTCTCCTACACGTTCCTCGGTTCTCGATTTAGTCCTTAAACTGTAGTATATATAATCATTTAGTCTCGACCCTTCTAAACTTATAACAATTTAGTCTCGGTAGTTTTGACTTTTGTAACTATTTTGTGAGATTCCACATCGATTGGAGGGAGGAACGAGTCTAGTGAAGATGCTAGGCCCTGAAAGGAGTGGATTGTGAGATCCCACATTTATTGAAGAGAAGAACGAGTGTCAGCGAGGACAATAGGTCCCAAAGGAGGGTTGACTGTGAGAACCCACATCGATTGGAGAGAAGAACAAGTGTAAGCGATGACGCTGGACCCTAAAGTGAGGTGGATTGTGAGATTCCACGTCGATTGGAGAGAGGAACGAGTGCCAGAGAGGACGTTGGGCCCTAAAGGGAGGTGGATTGTGAGAACCCACATCGATTGGAGAGAGGAATGAGTGCCAGCTAGAACGCTGAACCCTGAAAGGGAGTGAATTGTGAGATCCCACGTTGATTGGAGAGAGGAACGAGTGCCAGAGAGGACGTTGGGCCCTAAAGGGAGGTGGATTGTGAGAACCCACATCGATTGGAGAGAGGAACGAGTGCCAGCTAGAACGCTGAACCCTGAAAGGGAGTGAATTGTGAGATCCCACGTCGATTGGAGAGAGGAACGAGTGCCAGAGAGGACGTTGGGCCCTAAAGGGAGGTGGATTGTGAGAACCCACATCGATTGGAGAGAGGAACGAGTGCCAGCTAGAACGCTGAACCCTGAAAGGGAGTGAAAGAACCCACATCGATTGGAGAGAGGAACGAGTGCCAGCTAGAACGCTGAACCCTGAAAGGGAGTGAATTGTGAGATCCCACGTCGATTGGAGAGAGGAACGAGTGCCAGAGAGTGAACCCTGAAAGGGAGTGAATTGTGAGATCCCACGTCGATTGGAGAGAGGAACGAGTGCCAGAGAGAACGTTGGGCCCTAAAGGGAGGTGGATTGTGAGAACCCACATCGATTGGAGAGAGGAACAAGTGTCAGCGAGGCGCTGGACCCTAAAGGGAGGTGGATTGTAAGATCCCACATCGGTTGGAGAGGGAAACGAAACATTTTTTATAAGGGTGTAGAAATCTCTCCCTAGTAAACGCGTGTTAAAAACCTTGTGGGAAAGTCTAAAAGAGAGTTCAAAGATAACAATATCTGCTAGCGGTGGACTTTGACGGTTACATATTCAACCCTATCTACGAGAAAACCTGAGAAAACCTAAGAAACGTCCCATTTGAGGGGTGGGGGCAAGTAATAGGAGCGAATGAGATGGCTGGATTTGTCCTAGAAACCAGAGAAAGGGTCTCAAAAGGGCTAAAAAAACACAATATTCTTTTGAAGACAGTGCTTCAGTGTCCTGTTTAGCCAGTTTTTGACAGAAGAAGTAGGAAAAAAGAAGCATATACAATATGATTCTTCACTTCTCACTTATTATTAATATTATTATTCTTTTTTGTTGTATATCAGTATGTCACGGGCATGCTTTGAGATGTACAAAGAACAAGTAAATGAACAAAGCTTAGGAATGTTCCTACCTCTTACTTCCCTTGTCAAACAAAACAAAAGACATTAGAATTTTTTGGGACCCTCTCTTTCATGTTCGTTCGTTTATGAATAGCTTTACATTTGTAACGTTTCGAAAATGTTAATATGATAAGATGTAACGTGAATTTCGAGAGAGTTTGTGATAGGAAGTCGAATCGATATGATATTAGTTTGAGAAAGGATGTGATGTGAAAGTAGAAAATTGTGAGATCTCACTTCGGTTGAATAAGGGAACGAAGTATTTCTTATAAGGGTATGGAAATTTCTTCCTAGCAGTCGTGTAATGGGGAAGCCTAAAAATCTTGAGGGGAAGCGAAAGTCCAAAGAAGAGTAACATACACGTTTTGAAAATCGAAAACCGTGAGACTAACGGCAATACGTGACGAGTCAAAGTAGACAATATCAACTAGTGGTGGGTTTTGGCGGTTACAAAAACTTAGTGAAATAAAATGGTTTGAAGTTTATGAATGGATTATGAATCCTCTTGACCTCAGCTCAACCAAAGTTTCTTCGGTCAGCCCTCAGTCAATGGCTTTGAATTTTGTGATCGACCCTTTTGAACGGAACTAAAGTTCGTTCACGTGGGATTCTCGTGTACTTGTAAAATCACCTCTTGTCATCCACCATGCTCGGTCTTCTTCAATTTGACATCAACCGATTCATTATCAGAATGATCGCTCGACCGGCATTCGTTTGTTATGCAAACAAGGGCAATAGGAAGAGAAATGAGATGATCCTTGGGGTAAGGACATACAAAAAGTCACTCAAATATTTTAGATGTGGAAGATCATGTGGTAAGAGAGAGAAGAAAAACAAAGTTTTACACATTAATGACATAGTCATATGTTGTTGTTTGTTAAAGCAAAGCCAATTATAATAATGAGAGAGAGAAAAGGAAGAAAGTGGGTTTGAGTGGATGCATATAAAGAAGGAAGAACTGAGGAAGAACAGCTGCAAATATGGAGCAGAAGATTGAAGGTGATAAGCCAAATCCAGCGCCATTTTTGACCAAAACCTATGATTTGGTGGATGATCCTCGCACTGATCATGTTGTTTCTTGGGGCCAATCTCATTCCACCTTTGTTGTTTGGAGCCCTCCTGAGTTTGCTACTCATGTTCTTCCCAACTACTTCAAACACAACAATTTCTCTAGCTTTGTTCGCCAACTCAACACTTATGTATGTATCTTTTTTGTTCTCTTGTTCTTGTTTTAGTCCTTCTCCTATCTCTTAGAGAGTTTGAACCTATGGCTCGAGATGGTTTATAGGAATGGATAGTTCTCGTGTATAATTAACCATCTGGGTCTGGGTCGACTTCCTCTTATGGGATTCTTTAGCCTAAAGGGATGCATGAGATGTTCCCAAATCTAGATAGAATTTAAACCTCGGGTCCATGAATGAGACATCAATGTCCAACCATTACGAACTATGCTCAGATTAGCTTGTTTTTTTATTAGATTTGAACCTAGGAGAGATCGTAGCATTTAATCGCCATCTAACTAGCTATAGAGATTCGTTATGACATTCAAACTTACTCATGCTCGAGAGTAGATATCAATGTCTAAACAGTTGAGTTATGCTTGGTATAGTGTTATATATTGTTTGACGTTTTTTTCAATTCTTAAAACGAACGAAGCTAAAAACCATTATTCAAACCCATGATTCATTAATGTTAATCGATTAAGCTTTGCACGAGTTAGTGAATAATTTGATTGTGATTGACAGGGATTCAAGAAAGTGGTAGCAGAGAGATGGGAATTTGGGAACGAAAACTTCAAAAAAGGAGAGAAACAATTACTCTCACAGATTCACAGAAGAAAATCTCATAATTACAATAATAATAATATTAATAATAACAATCTCCAATTCTTCCATCTACAAGACGAGCTCTTCACCGCCACTTCCTCCTCCGATTCCGACATGCTGGCGGCGTTGACGCAAGACAACCGGCGTCTACGACGGAGGAACTTCATGCTGCTATCGGAGCTGACCCAGATGAAGAATCTCTACTCCGACATCATATACTTCATCCAAAACCACGTGAAGGCATTTGATCAGAGAAACGGGAAATGGGTGGCGAAGTTGGTGGAGTTGGAGGCTCCGCCGCCGCAAGTAGCGGTGGCTGAGGCGGCGGGGGAATCAGAAGAGGTGAAGCTATTTGGGGTTCCGATTAGAGGGAAGAAGAGAGGAGCTTCAGATGAAGAGGATAGAGTTTGAAGCTTAGATTTCTTTTTGGTTGAGATTTTTGTACATAGATATTGATGGAATCATTAAGGATGTTTTGGTTGGGAATGGCGATCATGATTATTCAAAATACAATAAAAAAATTTGTTTAAATCTTATTTGGTTCTGTCCTTCTTTTATATATATATTATTTATTATAAAATATTATTTGATTTATTAAGATAACTTACAATTTTGTAATAGATATATTGAAAAATGAAAAGTTACAAAAAAAAAAAACAAAGATTAAGGGGCTCCCACCCTATTGAAAATGAATATAAAATTTCCGGACAAAAAGTTTTTCATCCCGCTCTATCCTATGGACATCTCTAACAATAATAAAATGGGTGAAGTGATCATTTATTTTCGAAGTTCGGGTGTAGATAGTACTATTTGATAGCCCCCACGGATCCTAGAGTGAATTTCAACTAGCCTCTACTAAATACATTCTATTAACTTTAGACAATTCTATGATCTACACATACTATTTCCTTCGAAGAACAAAAAAAACAAGTCTTCAATCATCTTTGCTTCTAGTCGAACGATGTAGACGACAGTAATCCGTTCGAGTTTTTTCTGTTTTTAACCCCTTTGGGTTATTTCCTTTTCCTTGTATGAGTTAATCCACCTATAAAATGGACAGTGGGATGGAGAAAGATAACAAGGGAGAAGTTGCATTTCGTGAACCAACCGTACATAAAAATTCTAAGCTTTCAACTGGCTACTCCTATCAGAAATGTGCCACTAAACAATAACAAGAGGTACAAATATCCAGGGAATCCTGAGACTCAAGGGAATACAAAGATTAACAAAATTATGAGGAATGGAAGTGTTGATGAAAATGAAAAGCACAAAATAATACGTTAGAAACCCTTTCCTCTTACACGAAGTTGTCCTTTTAGTACATGATACAACAGCCTCTTCCGACTCCATCGCCAACATAATGGAGGCACAACACCCCGTCCTCTCTTCTTCCGTGGTTTTCCTGCATACGAGAAGGCACAAGATCATAAAGCTTTAAGATCCACCGACAAGACAAGCGTCTGCCACAAAATGTTTGAGGTCGGAACAATTGATCCTAGACATGCAACCACTAATAAAACTTGAAACTCATAACTTTAATAACATTTGCTAACCTAAGTTCAACTCATAATACATCTTCAACTAAAATACTAGAGGGTTAATATCCGCTAAGGGGGTGGACACTGGGCGGTGTGCCAGCGAGGACGCTGGGCCTCGAAGGGGGGTGGATTATGAGATCTCATATCGGTTGGAGAGAGGAACAAGTACCAGCGAGGACCCTGAGCCCTAAAGGAGGGTGTATTTTGAGATTCTACATTAATTGGAGAGAGGAACGAGTGCCAACGAGGTCGCTGGGCTCTGAAGGAGGGTGTACTGTGAGATCCCACATAGGTTGGAGAGAGGAACGAGTGTCAGCAAGGACGCTGGGATCTAAAGGGGGTGTATTGTGAGATCTCACACCAATTGGAGAGAGGAACAAGAGACAGCAAAGACGCTTGGCCTCGAAGGGAGGTGAATGGTGAGATCCCACATCGGTTGGAGAGGGGAACAAAACACTCTTTATAAGGGTGTAGAAACCTCTCCCTAGCAAACACGTTTTAAAAACCTTGAGGGAAAACCCGAAAAGGAAAGTCCAAAGAGGACATAATTCAAATAAGCATATTATCATATTGGTGATTAGTAAACCCATGTCCACAGAAGTTGCAAGGTGGAATCTTTTCTAATCCTTCCTACCACTGCTTACTGCTTCAATTGGAGAATTAGCCATAAATTTTCTTTATCCAAAATTCCAAATTAATTTCGAAGGCAAAGTAAAGGATAAACTTGGTTAAAATTGACATCCAATCACTCAAGTTATCTACCTCAGCTCCAGCCTAATTAAACCGATTACACTAACAATCTTCCCCCACATGCACATGCAAGCAAAGGAAGAGAAAGTCCTTACTTCTTTGCGTTGTATATATCTCGTACTGTGATTGTAATTGTGAAAAGCTAGATTCCAGCACGGGCCAAAAATTCTTTTGAATTGCAAGCACGTCTAGTACAGTTTTCATCCCAGCTCTGGAGGGTAAAGGATCGTCCAAATCGCATCCAGGACTTTCTCCCAGCAATACCTTTTTTATTGCCACAACAGAAACGTAAATAATTAATGAGGTAGAATAAGTTATATCCTAAGCACCCTGACATATAAGCATGGAAATAGGCAGCATACATAATGCTTCAGCTTAATTAGAGATACGATTTAGAGATGAGAAAATATTAGCAACTTATAAGACAAAATAATAAATACTGCTCAATTTCAGTTTTCATTTTTCCATTGTTTAGAAAAGGCACCTTGATTACTGCAGTAGCTGAAGATGATATGGAACGGAGATTATAGCTGCAAACAGAGATCTCAATCAACTTAGCACTAAGCAGGAGAAAATACATTTAACCAACTCTGGGCACAAGCCACAAGGATCAAGAAATGAGGAACAGACCCGCCTTCTAAAATAACTAGCAACTTCCCACCCGAGACAATATTCAACAAGTAGGTCATCTGTGCATACCCAGCAGGAGTTACCTGGAATTTGAGAAGAAAAACGAAGTTGTTTAATGTGAACCAGAAGTCATGATAGAACAGAACTCAAGAAATTTAAACTGTGAATCAAAATAGAGAAAATTTCCCAATAGTATAACAATCATTCAATAAGAAAATCCTTACATCACACATTCCCAATGGATCACCCCTTGCAGCATCAAATCCTGCTGATATGATAGTGAGATCAGGGGCAAAAGCAGAAGCTGCAATGAGTCAAGATAAAAGTATATCAGAAATGAGGAGTTCAAATTAGTACTAGACAGCACCTTCAACATTTGAAAAATAAAGCTTAAAATTAGTGCTCTAGATAATTTTTAAAAATAGTGCTCTTCATGCCCATAAATAGACTTATAATGAGAACTATTACAAGGTAAAATTCAATATCTCTCACCTTTTCTTCCTTTTTTCAATAATATGAAGATAATTGTAACGATGAGAAGAAGTAACAAATAAGAGAATTGCATATGTTCCAGAGGCCAAACCATATAACAACAAAGCTTCTCCATTAAGTCATCATCAAAAGTATAGCCGTACAGGTTGGTGATTAAAAAAAAAAATCTCTAGTAACAAAATAAAACCATCGAAAAACATTAATTTTGACCCCAATCCAAAAGTCTTCAGAGTTTCTCTCCTTGTCACCAAAAAGTATACTGTGTTCTTCCAAATTTCTTGATAACATGGCCAAGATTGAAACTGAGACACCAGGTTTTACTTTCATTCTTGAAAGCCAGACAAATGGCAAGTTGAAAGACGAGGCCCTCGACATTCAGAGGGGCAACACAGCCATAACATAGTGCAGGATCAACAAATGGAAGATTGGAAATTTTGAAAAAAAAGGTAATTTTTTTGCAGGCCGTTTCGCAAATATTTTTCATCTCTTTTGTCCATGATAAACACTTACAACAAGAAACCAGTGCATGATATTCAAAATAACAATTTTCTGAAATAAAAGAATATTAAAGTAAAGAACTTTATATATCTTTTCCTCAAACCTCAACGGGTTCTTAAATGTTGTTTAGGGAGTATTAATTTTCAAATACCATTATTAAGATTCAGGATACATTCCTATGTCATACAAGAAAATGTCATCAAACCATTTAACGACTTAAAATATATATATGTATATTCTGATGAGGTGATGTAGCAACAAGCAAGAACTTATTTATCTAATTAATTATTCAAGGGGGACTGGAGAGGAACCCAGTAATAAATCAGAGTACGATACATATGGCTCTTCTTAAAAGAAAAACAAATAGAAAATTAAAAAATGAAAAGGTGAACAATTGGAGTTAAGATATCAAACTTCAAAACCGATGGTAGGAGCAAACATGATCAAATTGAGAAATAGCTGGAGATAAAATATAACCACCATAAATGCATTAGTGATAAAACTATTCATATCATCGGAAATCATATATCACGACCCAATTCAAACCTCAATTTATCATTCCCTGTAATAGGAATGTTCTTTTCTAAAGGGATGATTATTGTTAGGAGCAATAGAAAATGTTCCACACTATTTCATTTTATATTCAGAAAATATTTTGACACAAGATTAAACAAGTAAAGGCAATGGAAATAACCTATGGGAAGCACAACTTGCTTAAATGCAAAAATGTAATCATTATCACCAACTCCCGACTGACTCCAAGGAACATTCACACAATATCCTTCTGCTCCCATCGTGCCAACCTAAAGAAGTGAATAGTTTTAAATAATTAATGTTCTCACAGTAGAAAGCCCACTCCAAGGCAACAAGCATTTTGGTTGGTTGGAGACCAAAGTGAACGAGAAAAAAAGTTATACAGTGAAGCAAGGCACAGAGAAACAATTGTCATTTATAATTATAAATGCAATATAAGTAAAAGAACCAAAAAGAAAAATAAAATAAAATTTATATGGTAATAAATATGATTATCTCTATTATTATCCAACTCTTTGCTAGATAAAAAATGAAAATAAAAATAAACAATGTGTTACTAAAAAATTGGACAGATAGAACATTGTCATTTCATTCCAATTTCACTAGTTAATTTTTTAGCAGATATGCTGTAAAACTCGGACACTGCACGTCCATGTACAAAACCGACACTCCAATACTAGTTGACCACATATAGGAAACTTGTTAAAAATGTCAAATATGTTAAACACAACAGATAGATAATTAGGTGTTACGCACTTGCAAACATAAGTTGAACGATTACTTGTCACTTGAGCTATAGTGTTCAAACTTTTTTTTCTTTTGGGACAAATTGGATATGTATCAAACACTTGCTATCTATCCTCTGCGCAATCTAAACGGTTTCCTTGAAAAATTATGATTTCTCTCTTGCCATAAACCCTGATAACATTAGTCCTAGCAAAAATAAATTGGAACAAAGGATCAACAAACCCTAGCACATAATAAGCTCATCTTTCCATGCACTCCAACAAAGAAATATAAACAATGTTTGCAATTCTTCATTGCTAGAAAAAGTATCCAGGCCACAAATGATAGGGATGAAAACCACATGGTTAACTTAGCCCACACGATAAGTGAGGTGCAGGATTTTAAAAGATAACCAGTTACCTCATCAGCAGCTCCAGTTCCAGGATAGAATCTACCGAACTCATGCCTATGTAAAGATATATACAAGACCTACAAAATTGGGTCAAAATTGTTATTGAAACTGTACAAAGTCCAGAAATGACTAGAAGGAAAATCACAAAGATAACCTCTGTTTGTACAAATATGTGTAACAGTAGAAGAAAACTTAAGTAAATGCATGTTAGAAAACCTACAGTAGTAAATTAAGCAGTTTTGGAAAGGTCCCAATTCATCACAAGAATGTTCCAGACATTAATATAATAGGTATATTCACGAACCCCAATACAGGCTTGTGATTAAAACTTACAACAGTGAAATCATCTTGTCAAGCAAATTTTTCCATCTTTTGCAAATAAGAGATCAGAAAAGGAAGGTAAACTACAAGGTAGAGAAGTTCTTTTCATAAAGAGCATACCGATTTATTTTGCTCAAATATTTCCTGTGTCCCATTTCCATGATGAACATCCTGAAGTAGATAGAATTAGAATGAATAGAGAGAGAGAGAAAAAAATTTGTGAGAGAAAGAATTGAAACCAGTTATAGGCCCTACAACTTGGGAGAAAAACATTGACCTTACCCAATCAACTATTAAAACCTTCTTAGCACCAGCAGCCTGAGCTGCCAATGCAGATACTGCCGCATTGTTATGGAGGCAAAACCCCATGGCTTGTTTAACACCTGCATGGTGACCAGGAGGACGAACCTGAGATTTAAAACACAGTCAGACAACATTATAAAGGAGCATTACAAAAAAGTCCTTTTTCTTTTAATAACAATGAAATAAACTTGGGGATTCGAGCATTTTAACTTTCATACCAGAGCAAAACCATTTTTGGCACGACCAGAAAAAACTTCTGAAGCAAGATCAGCACATAAACCGGCTGCAAGCCTAGCAGCCTGTGCTGAATGCTTATTTGCATAAGTGTCAGGTGTGAAATAACTGCCATAAAAAATAAACCCACAAGCAATCAGCAAACAGAACATCGTGAACATCATAGCCAATATCTCATAGAAAAAGCAATCAGCAAACAGAACATCGTGAACCCACTAAAGATGCCCAAGTATTCAACTTAGAACGATCATGATTCACAGTTAATACCCATAATGGAGTTCCCTATATTAATCTTGAGACTCGACATCACTTCAAAGAAGGAAAGTAACCTATTCAAATTAACAAAGGAAGTTACATCACTATAACAAAAGAATAGAGCATCGTCCATGAATGGGAGGTGCAAAAGGTGAAGTCTCTCCCTATAACTGCAAGGAAACCCTTAAAACAGCTCTTATCCCATTTGGTATAAACTAATTTACTTGGAACATCGACCACTCGAATAAAAAGAAAAGGAGAGAAAGAGACTACCTGCCCAAGACCTCTAGAGGTAAAAATCATCCCTCTCGACCTCCTTCACATTTCTGACGCAACTCCACATCCTAGACCTCCACACTTATAACCAAACCCCTTCTTCTCGAAAGCCTTATCCAAAAACATTTAGTCATGTAATCATAGGCCTTCTCAATTCAATCTTAAATACAATGCCTTTAAGGTTCCTCTTTCTATAAACCTCTATGGTTTCATTGTCCACAAGGACTGGGTCTACAATTAATTCTTTCCATTTGAGTCAGCAAGAGTTACAAAAAGTTTAATTCATCATTCATACTTGAATATCCAATAAACAAGGTCATATATAATCTAGTCAGATAGAAGCAACTGCATTTTATCATTCTTATTATAACAAACAATAGAGAGAGAATGGCCATTATGAACATACCAAGAAATAACATTGCTCGACACCTCAACAGCTTGAATATTCTCCGCAGAGTGAACCTTTATCCCAGTGTATAGTAAAATAAATAAATCACAAAATGATTCTCATAAAATAAAGGTAAATCACAAAATGCTTCTCATAAGATAACTGAAGGGAAGTCATATTTATGGATGAAAGTATCAGCATTACTCTCAATATATCTATGGACAAATCCACAAATTAAAACAATGAACATCGATTCACATGACACTTTTTTTCCTCCAATCATCAACATTTTGTCAATAATTCCATTATCATCCATGATATTTCATTGATACAACATCTATGAAAATTGTTACCAGTAACCACATCATCAATTTTCATGCATATCCATTGATATATCAATCAACATTAGTAAACAAATCTATACCACCCACCAATACTTGTCAATGTCTATATAAAAAAAATTAATGTCAAAATTTTAGAGTATGCTCATCATTCATTTTTCTTCTTTATATAAAACTTAGATTCCTCTTTATAGTTCATTTTTGTAATTGCCCTATTTCTATGATCATCATCCCTATTTGATTGGGTAGCTTTCTACCAGATGGCATTTACGAGGCTTTAGATTCCTTTTGGATACCTCTCATACCAATGAAATTAGTTCTCACCAAATTTAAAAGAATGCCTGAAAATAAATGTAGTTCCTTACCATCTCAAGTTCTTCTTTGGTAATTTCTCTCGCTGGGATAGGATAGCATCTTCCAGGAAAAATTCCTATACGCAATAAAAATGTTCCATTGCTTAGAAACCCAAATATTTCCTACCTTAAAAAAAAAATAAAAAATAAAAAAATAAAAAATAAAAAAATAAAAAAAGACAAAAAAAACGGTGAAGTAAAGATTACCAGCTGTAGCCAAGCTAGCAGCAATAGCTCTCAGACGATCTGGTCTTTCTGGGTGCGGGTGTGACTTCATTTCAACCTTCTCTAGCAAGAACACCACCAAACAGGAAGTAAAGTTCTAGAAACCAACGACTTAAAAAGTTTCCAACAAAATAGTATGCAAAAATCATTTTCAATCTAAACCACAGACCCAGACAAGAGCATGGGTATAACAAATAAGAACACAGTGACATGCCATTTGCGTAAACAAATCAAAACAATAAAAATAAACTAAATTTAGATTTTAAAAAGGGAAAGAAAACGTTGTTATTAAAGAAGAGAAGATTAAATTAAATAAGAACACATTTAGACATGTTACATTTTTTTTTCTTTTTTTCTTTCCTTTTTTATACGAAAAAACATTTTTATTAAGGAAGAGAAAATTACAAAAAGGAGGGATAAGGACTTGCCCTCAAGGCCAAGGGAATTTATAAACGGCTCCCAGTTGGCAACCATATTATAAAGTAGAAAAATCTTGACAGGATGAAGCTAGAAATTTAACCAAATCCCAAAACTCATCCAAACTAGGGTAAAAAACCCCAAAGTTCTTTGGTTTATTTTAAACTAAAGCCTCCAAAAGAGTGATCCATGACAACATTTGTCCAAATAACTTACATAGAAAAAATGAGCATATATCAGCTGTATCAAAGCCATATTTAGCAATAGGAATGAACACTAGGATAAGCCTTAGAGATGGGTAGGAAGCTCTAGAACTTAGTTGCAATGAAGGAGAAGATGAATTTGGTCCTCTGTTACTTTATTGTAAAGGAAACACTATGTAGGAGCAAAGTGGATAACAGAAAACATATTTCAAAACATGAGACTCTCCTCATATTGTAGCTTTAGCTTTCCGGACAGCCCCCTTATTTCACATGAAAAAGAAATTTGCAGTATAGAATTAAACCATGGAGGTTTCCACGGGAGAACACAGGAGAAGACATACATAGAATGCTTGAGCATCTAGAACATAAAAGTTTTAAACAAATTCCCATACTTCTGAATGTAGCAACATTCTCTCATCAAAGCCTATTGCCGTGGAACTATTAGACGTTGATACTTGTGAAACCATGCCTGCAAATACAGCATAAGAATAACTGCACTTAGACTCTTGAAAGCAATAAATAATAACCAATGAAAGTAAAAAAAAGACATAAAAACAAGGACTACCAAGAAAAACTGAAATTACAAGCAGCAGACTCAACTATTGGTGACTGGAAAAGGGGATAATTACAAAATAGCTAAAGTTCCAACTAAAGAGAGACCTTAAAATGCGTCAAAACTCCAAAGCCTTCAAAGACCTGTTATACCCAAGGCTCCTTCATTCAAATAGTGTAAAAACCGACTCGCAATGGAAAATAACCTTAATCCTTAAACAAAAGGTCCATAATTTCCTCCATCATATTAGTATCTTATAGATACTCAAAAGGATTCTTTTCCTTCTGGATTGGAGCTTTTTTCTTGTTCATTAGGCTAGTACTTATTCGTCTCCTTTTGGGCTATCATCTTTGTAGGCCCATTTTTCATCTTCTGGCCAATGTTGGCCCTCTTGTGCCATTTCATTTCTTCTTAATGGAAGCTTGGTTTTCCAAGAGACAGAGAGAGGAGGAAACAAAACAAAAGACCCCTAGAAATGCCAACTCTCTATTAGAAGCCAACACCACGCCATCAAAGAAAAAGATCTTCAAAGGCACCCACGAACATAGCACACCAATGAAAACCAAGTAAAAGAAGAGATTTCTTAGGATTTGTCCAAGCTGTTAACCAAAGCTAACCAGGAAAAAGCGTCAATTCGCCCTAAGATGTGCAACTTTCATAGTGTTGGAGAGATGTGTCAAATGGTTGACACAAAGGGTCTAATATCTTAATACAAGAACTTATACAAACGTTGATTGAAAAATGATCACAGCACACGTATCAAATGACAGGGAGAGGAGAAAAGAAATAGCCGGGGAAATATAATACATCCAATTAAATTCAGAATATTATAACTTCGCCACATATCCATGTGCCGTTATATCTGGTAATTTTTCAACGAAAACATCAGCCAGTTTTCTCATATATTAAAAAATAAATAATACGAGATGACCAGAAATATGACCACCCATTCACCACACGAATAAAATAAAAAAGAATACATGAATACATGGAGAAGAAGAAGCTTAAGGAATTAAAATGAAAGATAACACTACGTGGCCAATAGCAAGAACATGACTCACCTTTGTCAGTTCTCGTTTCTAGCTCAGCCTCTAATAAAGTTGATTTGTGTAAAAATGAAGGAGCAAAAAACCCATGCTTCAATATTCCTGATTCTCTATGTTCTCCACATGACTGCAGAGAAAATATGCACCTAAATATGCAGAACACAAAAGTTGACAGAAGAAAAAGGGAAATTATGTTGAAAAGGAGTACAAACAGACGTCACAGTGTACAGCAACATCGAGGTTGGCCATGGTACAATTTGTACAGAACCACTTCATTATTTCCCTGAGTTTCTGTAAAGGTTCCCAGTCACTATCATCGTCGTCATCCTCATCATCATCCTCAAAGATGTCCAGGTTGTTGCACATATCTTGGAATGTCATTTCTCTCTGCTGCCTTGCCTTCTTCTGAAGTAAAACCATATTGTATTTACGCACAGTGCAGTAAAAGGACACAGAACCATTGCATGTCAGTCATCAGTTACTAATGAAATCATGTTTTACTTACACGTAAAGTATCGGGTTGAATATCTATATTTACGCTGCTTGGTACATCCCTATAAGAAGCTATGCCAGTATTATCATCTCCACAGTTATAATCTAAACTAGGTCTAACACTAATTCTATCAGAGCCTGATTTTCCATGTCTTCCATTCAAAATTTGACTTGGGAGTTCGTTGCCTTGCTTCTGAAGATTTACTTCAGCCTCCCCATCCATAGATGACTCTGTTGAAGTATTTCTGAAACCATTATGCCTTGTGTTCAGGGGTTGGGTGAAAATGTTCATCAGTAAATGTCATCAGCAAGACAATAACTACTAAAAACCAAAGAACCAAAATAAGTATGTGGTAAAAATCATGAAAGAGAGATGAAGAATCAACTGACTGAGTACGAAACAGTCATTACATCAACAAAAGTAATAATGATAAATAAAAAATACAAATAAAAGAGCAGAATGAGAAAGAGCAACAAATGGGCAAAGGACATGGAAATTAGTGACAACCTTTAGAGATTCAATATCCATGCATGAGGCTACTAAGAATCCAACTTTAAATTTAAGTTGTTATTTATAAGAAACTAGATTTCCTGTAACAGTTCAAGCCCACTACCACTAACAGATGTTGTCTTCTTTAGACTTTCTCTTCTGGGTTTCCCCTCAAAGTTTTAAAACACATATGTTAAGGAGAGGTTTTCACACCCTTAAGAGTAATGTTTCGTTCTCCTCTCCAACCGATGTGGGATCTCACAATCCATTCCCCTTGGGAGCCCACTGTTCTCGTTGGCACACCACTCGATGTTTGGCTCTGATACAATTTGTAACAACCCAAGCCCACCGTTAACAGGTACTGTCCTCTTTGGGCTTTCCCTTCAAGGGCATCCCCTCAAGGTTTTAAGATAACTAGGCTTGGCTTGGTTAGTAGTGCTCGCCCCCTTGTCCTAGAGGCTCGCCGGCCCATGAATTCTTCAGTAGCAATAATGTGAACACACTAAATTTAAGTTTTAGTTACTGCCTTTAGCAACTTATAGGCCTTGTTCCACAAAGCCCCAAAATGGGTGCTCTTAAGTGCGCTGGATCATGTGCCTCAACCATATTCAGCATGCACTTATCGCTTAGATGCAACAAATGTTTTAATAAACTATGGCTAAATCAGGTAAATAAGAGAAAACTTAAACAAAAACTAGTAGTTCTCCTTTGTTCAACATTCTCACCCGAAATATGCCCTCTCACTCTATCTAATAAATGTGAAGGAACGTGAAATATGACTGAATTAAAAACATAAAATATGGAGGACTGTATTCTATTGATAAACAAAATTGGAAAGAAGAAATTACTCAGTGATGACAGGTTTAAATTTTTATATCTCTGCGATTGATTGTGTGGTTTATTTGTAAGAAATCAAAACTCTGTCCTTAAACTTCATCAGTCTTCAAATTTTCAATCATATTTCACGTGGATTTTTAATATTCTTTGCTGAAAAATGTACACGTTATACATTGTGTACTTTGTCTCGTTAAGGCTCTTACTACTTGCATCTTGTGCCTAAAGGGTATGTGCTTCACTCCGTTAAAGCGACTTAAACCCTCCTCACACTATACCAGGACTAAACAACTTGCTCTCTAGGACCTTTTGCACCTTTTCCCACAATATGGCTTCAAAGGGTATCATATCAATTGTCGTCGAATAGCTGTAACTACCCGTGAATTTCATGAGAGCAAGTGAATGTCCCAGCTACTACTAAACTATAACACAGAGACACGCAACATGTATGTTTCAGATTCATACTCAACATCTCTGTCGGGATATCAGTTTGGTGATTAAATGTTGTATTACATTCTCACTGAGTATAGGGTTCAAACTTGTCATAAAATCAATATAACGTGAGAGTCTCCACCCAACACTGTCTCGTAGGTATACCATGAGATCTAATTGTCTCTATAGGTATAGTCCTAGCACGACAACATGGCATACGTCCTTTTCAAACGATCTACCATCACTAAAAATCATGGTGCAACTCCCACTATCTCTAGAGGTCTTGTCGTGACATTCACTACAACACGCCCCCCTTTCCAACCGGAATGCTTAAGGTTTGTAGTTAACCACCAAGTCTATGCCTCTTAGCTATCGTCTATCGATACATCAAACACTTCCTAGAAAACTGAGAACTTCTTCCTCTATTCATTCATGACCCTCAAGCACAACAGAAAACTCTTCAAGATTGTTGTACCACTCGGTACCACCAGAATGCATTACAAACGGTGGTTATGCGGCTTTCTTGACCGCTCTTTCTTGAGGGACTTCATTCCCCATTGCATATTTAAAATTTCAACTATTAAAACCCCACCCCCAACCCTACCTTGCACTACATAAATAGGTGGATATGCATGTTTAAACTAGCACTTGAAACAAACAAACTTTCATCACACCTAATCAACCATCTCCTCTCTTCAGAACCTGTGGCGAGAAAAAATCCTGTACTCTCACGTGAAACTTGGGTGAGCTACAACCCAGCATATACAGTCACTTCAAAAATTCAACCAATACATGGGGAGAGGAGTGTGAATTCTGAAAGAAGGGAATGAAGCTAATGACCTCCAACACAAAATTATAATAAGAACAAATAGAAACCCTAACTTCCAACAGAAACATTTAGAGAAGAACGATTCAAACGGGGTGTCCATCGGGATCGAATCAGTGAGATTTTCAAAACGAAACTGAAGAGCAGATTAGCGGGAAAGATAAACAAGAAGTAGAAGAAGAAGAAGAAGAAGAAGAAGGAAGGAAGAAGAGTGATGAATAATCAAACCTGCGCTAAGCAAAGATGAGTCGCTTCAGCTCCATGGCCAAAGCACTAGTACGGCAGCGGGAGTCGCCCATCCATTTCCATTGTTGCAAATCGAGGTAAAAAGAAAATGACCCATTTTGCAAACGAGTCCTTTGACTTTAATGTAATTTCAGTTTGCGCCATTTCAAATTTTCGTTGAGTTCCGTGCCCGAAAGCAAAACTAAATTTTTTTTTTTCCTCTTTTTTTATGACAAAATAAAAGTAAATAATTTTTTTTTAATTCTAAAAAATGTATAATTAAAGAAAAGAAGGAATGTTTAAACTAGAGAGTGTTAAAACAAATCTTAGCATGTCAATTAAAACTATTTAATATTAATTAAAAATTACCCAAAATAATAGTTGTCTGTGCTTTAATAAAGAAGTTATTTAATTGGTAAAAAAATAAAATGAGAAAAAGAAACGCACGCCGGTTGAAGGGATCGAACGCGGGTGGACTAAAATAATAAAAATAATAGTTGTCTGTCATTTAGAGAATAAGTTATATAATTAGTAAAATAATCATAAAGGGAAATTGAGAAAAACATATACGCCGTCGCCGAGGATCGAACCCGGGTCAACCACGAGCCAGGCGGGAACCCTCACCATTATACTACAATAACTCAATGTATAGTTATTTGTGAGTAGAGTAATATTTTATTTAATATTAAAGAAAATTAGAACTAGCCGCCGTTGCCGGGGATCGAACCCGGGTCACCCGCGTGACAGGCGGGAATACTCACCACTATACTACAACGACACTATGTTCATAAATTATGGAAACAAATTATTTCAAATTAATCATAAAAATTACAAATCTATAAAAGTACGCCGTTGCCGGGGATCGAACCCGAGTCACCCACGTGACAGGCGGGAATACTTACCACTATACTACAACTTGAATGAAAGGTACATTGAAATGTCTATAAAATTTTAATATTAATTATATCATAGAATTATCATATCATATAAAAATATTATATGATAATTCATCGACCATGACCATTAAAATAAACCCTCCAAATGAATTATCAACATCAGAGATTTATGTTAAAAATGTTACCCAATAAATATATATATATATATATATATATACTAAGCTGGGAGTTGAGATTTGAAGATTATAGATGTGGATGATAAAATTGAGAAATGAATTCACATGTTATTAACCATCTTGACAGTTAAAACATACATATTCACGTGAGTCTTGTGGTAGAAGTTCGAGTCCTTATCAATATACATCGTTGAACTAACAAAATTTAATTATTCTCAAAGTTGTAAGTCATGATTCAAACATATTTGATGAAAAACACAATAGTTTGAGTCCACTGGTGACATTCATGAATTAGGATGGGTTCGAGGTACATTTTTTTAACAACATAGTTAACGTGAATTTAATTAAATTAAAGTTCACTACTTTACAAGTAACTTCTAAAGAAACCAATTAAAATATTTTATTCAAGGCATCCTTAAGCAGACGGGTTATGACATCCAAACTAGTTAACTGCCATTTTTTCATTGGTAGCTCAACACTATTCCATTGGTATGAGACATTTTGGAAAAACTCAAAGCAAGGCCATGAGAGCGTGGACAATATCATACCATTGTGGAGATCTGTGATTCCTACCAGCTTCAACTTACCAATCCAAAATTTGCTCAACTGATATAAATTTAGACGGTATGAACATCTCTATACCACAAAATTACGATCACTTAATACGAGCAGACAGAACTCGAAAAGCCACTGCTACATTCAATTGTGTCCTATTTATACAGCACAGTACTTTCGAACTCTTCATGTTCTTTCTGTAATGAAAATTTGATATGTATTCCTGATGAGACCAAAATTCAAGGAGATGAAAGTGCATGAGGGAGGTTTAGATGTTTATCTCCAGCAAGAAATTCATCAGGACCATTGCTGAAGAAAAAAAAAGGTAAAAACAATCAGTCTGCCCAAAAGATAAAATGAAAGATGGGGTACCTTTAGATGGCTCAGAGCTGACATTCTGTAAAGACATGTAAATACCAAAATATGCAACCCAAGAAAAATACAAAAGTTCGGGCATACCTGAAAGAAGGTTAGTGTCTAAGCCAACTTAGTACCACAAAATCAAATATTTCCTCCTAAAAAAAAGAGGATAAAACAAGTGTTAAGTTGAATGACACTATGACCTATATGGGTCACGACCTCATGTATTTATAGATGTATAATGAGATTACATAACAAACCATGAAATCACAGATTCTCCTTGGTTCATGGTAACAAACAAATAAATCAGTATTATGTACAGATATGATCTATTCTACGTTTAACACCCCTCAATCGGGACGATTTACTACTAAGTTCAGATTGTACCCAAAACTGCTAAAAGGAGTTGGCAGTGGCTTTGTCATGATATTGGCAAACGTATCTTTGGAAGATATGAGTCGCCCATCAAGCTGACGAGTCGATACTCGTTCACGAACGAAGTGATAATCAACCTCAACATACTTCGTCCGTCGAGGAAAGATTGGATTGGCGGACAGATAGGTGGCGCCAATGTTGTCACACCACAGGCTAGGCGTTCGTGCTTGCGAGATCCCGAGCTCACGCAAGAGGACTTGGATCTAGATTAATTCAGCAGTGGCATTAGCAACCGCCTTATATTCGGTTTCCGTACTAGAACGAGAAACTGTCGATTGTTTCCTTGAACTCCAGGAGATAAGATTGTTACCAAAGAAGATCGCATAGCCTCCAGTGCTTCGACGATCATCAGGATTCTCGGCCCAATCAGCATCCAAAAAGGCACTCAGCAAATCAATGCTGGATTTTGTAAGACATAAGCCCATATCAATAGTGTCATGTAGATAACGAAGAATTCGTTTGACTGCCGTCCAATGTACAGAAGTCGGGGATGACATGAATTGACACACTTTGTTGACATAGAAGGATATATCAAGAACGTGTCAGAGACAAATATTGGAGAGCACCAACGACATTCGATAGCGAGTAGTATCCTCAGGTGAGAGCTTTTCACCTCCATCCAATAACAACTTCTCACTAGGAAGCATAGGTGTGGGCACACCTTTGGAGGTGAGCATATTGGTTATGGACAATAAATCTTGAATGTAATTATGTTTGTCAGAACAAGTCCATTGGAAGTATGACAGACCTCAATCCCAAGAAAATAACTCAAAATGCCAAGATCCTTGACGGCAAAATCATCCCGAAGCTGTGTAAGAAGTTTCTCAGTAGCCGTAGAAGATGAGCTGATGATAATAATGTCATCAACATAGATGAGGATATACATATGAATGCCCATCTTGTTAAAAATGAAAAGAGAGACATCAACCTTTGAAGGTGTAAAATCTAGCTGTAATAGTTTGGAGTTAAGGCGAGAAAACCAGGCACGCGGAGCTTGTTTGAGGCCATAAAGCAACTTATCCAGCTTGCAGAGATAACCCGGATGTTGAAAATCCACAAATCTAGGGGGGCTGCTTCATATGAACATCTTCATTAAGAAAGCCATGAAGAAAAGCATTTTGAATATCAATCTGCCGAATAGCCCAACCACGAGAAATAGCAAGAGATAATAAGATCCGAATGGTAGTGGGCTTAACAACTGGACTAAAGGTATCATCATAATCAACGCCATTCTGCTGTTTAAACCCATTAGCAACCAGGCGTGCTTTATAGCGATCAATAGAGTCATCTGGCTTTTGCTTGAGTTTGAAAACCCATTTGCAATCAATAACGTTAAGACCAGCACGAGGAGGAACTAAGTGTCATGTCATATTTTTTAGAAGTGCCTAAAATTCATCATTCATTGCCTGACGCCAGAGGGGATGCTTCATAGCAGTAATATGTGAAGTAGGTTCAGAGGCAGAAGACCGAACTACATAATATGTTACTATTCCATCTGTACGCACCTTGGGTTTCTTGATATTGTGCTTCAATCGAGTACCATATGGATGAGTAGTAAGTACAGGATCCATAATTGAGGGGACAGCTGTACCAGGCATTGTGAGGGGAGCAACCGGTGCTACAGCAGTCGGTTGACCAGTGGCTGAGGATCCGACCGGTCATTGTGCAATATCATTTGCTGGCGGAGGATTCGAGGCCCCAATCATTGGCGAAACATACAACGCCGATTTGTGCGACAGTGACGTGGAGGATTGCGGCAGCAATTTCGAAGCTAATGTGAACACCAGATTTTCTGTATCCAAAGAGTTAGTAGGCACAGATAATAGCATATGATCATTATCCAAATTAGTACTACTGCTACCCAAATGCAAGGTGCACAAATCAGGGGCATTGTGTGTCGGCTGCAAGGTTGGGGAAGAATTGGGTGGGGCTCTCTTGAACGGAAAAACATTCTCATCAAATATGACGTCTCTAGAAATATAGACATGACCAGAATCAGTGTCAGACATTTATACCCTTTATGTAAAGAACTGTAGCCTAGAAAGACACATTCCTTAGATCGAAAAGAGAGCTTTTATTTGTTATAAGGGCGAAGATGAGGCCAACAACCACACCCAAAATTTTTTAATAAGGAGTAAGCTTGGCAGGCCAGGTGCCCAGGTCTGACGTCTTTAGAAATACCCAGGTCAGCACCAGCAGCGGTTAAGGAATGGACCAGCTTGGCAGGTGCGGCAATGGTGCCATCGAGGTAGCCCATAAGCTTTGTACTCCGTAAGTAGGGGAGGAGCTGGGCGCGCCATATGATAAAGTTGTTTTTGGTGAGACGGATTGTGACAGCGTGGTGAAGAGGGATTGGGCCAAAGGTCGACGCCATGGTAGTTGAGATCATGTTGGAGATGGTAGATGGGGAGGAGGAAAAAGATATGGAAGAGATTGTTAAAGAAGATATGGTATGTTTATATATGCTTGTTTGAAGGACAGAGAGAATTGTCCAAATGCAATGTATGCATGATCTAGAGGAAATGATGAATAGTATCTAAATTTCAACACTACAATACGAGTTTCGAGGGGGAAAACCTTTCTGGAGAACGCGGCAGGATTTATATCATCCTCATATATTTTCTTATACTTGAATTCAACATCGGACATGGAACCACTTTCGAGATCCTCTCCATGCTGAAGTACATAATTGAAGTTATTGAAAGAAGCAAACAAATAAAAAGCGACAGGGTAGGAGCGAATGAAGCCCTGTTTTAAAAGATGACAAACTTGAGTACCTTCTTCGATCCCCTGGACACTACTTTTTCATGATTGTAATCCTGACATAACGAATCCTTCCATACAATTTGACGTTATCAGCTTTTGTCTTTTCGAGCTCAACTGTAAGCTGTCCTACCTTCTCCTTCAACTGTCTTATTTCCTAATGTATCAGTAGAAATATTATATTGCTGGATATGTCATCTCAACTAAAACAAATGTCTAATCCTAATAAAATAAAATATACATTGCCAATAAACACAAACGAAGCACACCTCTTCTGCCTCATGTAAGCGTGTCCTAAAACGGTCCCTCTGACTACAAATTACTTTTAGCATTGAGCTTTGATCTTGATCCAATAGGAAATGTTTTCGATCTACGTTCTGACATGCAAGTGGCCATACACATTAGGACTACCAATTGAAAAAGAGAAAATTATATAACTTGAAAAATATAATATAGTCAAGATATAACAATAATAGCCAACATCACATATTCGTCAGTAAACATAGAAAAATGTGGACAGGCAAAGTAATCTAATATACCAGATAAAGCACTTTTTTGTTTTCAGTCATTTCTCTTTTCTGTTGGCCTAACCCTAACCAAGATGTTAGAGTTCTATAAAGTTCACAACTGTTTTTAGGGGATACCAGATCAAGTACAGTAAGGAGATACCTCATATAGCATCCTCTTACAGTGCTTGATCGATAGATAAATGTATTACTTCAAAACAAGAAAGTTCACAACGCAGGGGTCTACTGCCACTTCGAGAAGACAGGCGCTTGCCTCCCAAACAACAATCCCACAAAATAATCAATTACCACTTAATCCAGAGCCCAAAACACATATACATATATATATCAAACTAACATCTACGGAGAGGGTGAATTTTCTAATCTACCCCTCAACATATGCATTAATAATTGGAAACCTAACATATTCATCATGCGTGGCAAAGTAACAAGTGGAATTTAGTTATCAACAATAGTGCAAACTGGGATAGTTTGCTAGGACCAATAATGCTCTTCAATGCAACTAGTAAAATGTGATCAAGGTCTTCACTTGCTTTGCACAAATTATGCATTCATGAGGGTCGAGGAGTAAGTTTAGACATCCTCCAACAGTAACTAAGCTCTTATAAGGACCGCAAAAAGGGACTGAAACCCATCTGCATATTCAATTTTGAGAACATCTTGGAAACTTCGGGCCTAATTAGCTCTTATTCACTGATAAGACTTTCCTTTGTGATCTATTTCACATTTTCAATGAAATGGTTTCGGTTTCCAATTTAAAAAAATCAATAACCATTTCATTCTTATTTTTAATTTTCCGCTTCTTGTGCTTTCTTTTATCGTTCTGGTTTCTTATTCTTTAATTTTTATTAGAAAAAAGAAATGGGAAATGGAAGGAACGACCCCCGGTTTGCTAAAAAAAAATATCATTTTGTTGACTGCAAAGTACAGACGAGGTCAATATTGCAACTTGCAACTTCTAAATAAAAGAAAATGAAACCACGAGTTACATTCTGGTATGACAAACCATTAGTCAGAGCATTGGATTTCAAAGACCGCAAGAGGATGAAGAAAGATAAAGAATACCTCAGAAAGCTCACTCCTTGCCTCAGAAAGATCCCAGTTATCAAATAAACTGCCCTTTTGGTCCTTGGAGTTATACCACTGCTTTAAAAGAAACAAGATTAAAAGTTGACAATCATAGCTCTGAAGGATTATCAAATTTCAAAACAATACACGTGCATGCAAATGCTATTTAAATTGACTGCAGTAGTATATAGGCAAATAACCACTTAAACATATGCTTAACTTGTATTTCTTTCGGATAAATCAAATTCAACTTTCTTGACCCAAATAAAGAACATCCTCCTTTGTGGTAAGAAAACAAATTTGGACATGGGATTATTTATCATTTTGAAAAGAAATGTTACATCCCTTCTCACTATAGATGTTTCCAAATAGATACATCATTTTGAAAACTATAATATATTAAAAACAGAAATATGAACCATAGTAGAAATTTCTGCTAGCCAAAGATCGGAACCTTTAATATGTCTTCTTCCAACTTTTGAATCAACTTCTGTTGTTCAGCAACCTTTTCTGTGAGTTCAGCTCTCTTGCTTTCAGCTGTATCCAACAAAGATGTTTTTTCTGAAAGTTTAACCTAAAAAAGACATAAGAATCACATGAAAAAATATGAGAGAAATCGTTTCTTTCTACCTACCAACGATTTTTTTAAAAAAAATATACAGGACCAGCTTTCAAGAATGGTCCTGCCAGCAGGTCATGCCATGTGTCCACACCCATTTGAACATGTCAAAAGAGAGCAAGTATCAAATAGCCATGAAATATAGGCATTTTACCTTATACTGTGTAAGCTCATGTTCCATTTTTCGATTCTTATCAAGAAGAAGAGATTCCATTTTGCTTATCTCCTCCCCACTGGTGGCAACCTCCCAATCTTCAGCCTCAACTGAATTATAACCTACAGCCTGGGCATGCATGTAAAGTTATTCACAGATGAAGGAATACACTACACATGTTACCAAGCCAAGCAAATTCATCAGAGGAAGACTTTGATGGCATAAAACCTAAACAATTTTTTTAGATGACTTAAAAAATATAATATTCATGATTGTAGGACTCATGTGATCACACAAATCTTTTATATTATTATGTTAAAGATCGAAAGATGCAATGACATTCAAACATTTAGCAACAATAGTTTTGACTGAAATTATAACAACAGATCATGTTTTATATGGAACAATTGTGTTCTCTATAATCAAAAGCACTTTATACATGAGCTATGCGAAAAGTAAGATTCAAGAAAACAATATTTTTTATATACAGAGAAAAAGGGGATTTCTGAATTAAGAGATAAAAATATAACATGCCCTCACACAGATAAATAAGTTCTCCATCTAAAAGTGAGAGTGAGAGAGAGAACAAATTGTTGAGGAACTATCGCACATAATTCACAACACATTTATGATTGAATAAACCACTAGAGAAACGAATGAACCACCGGAAAAATGGCCATCAGAAGAATCAAACCAACTGGCACCGCGTAACGAGCAAGTCTTTGAAGGGACAAAGAATCAAAGTGCAGAGGAACCTCACTACACTATGAAATCAAATATAATTCATTCCTTCATACCTAAACTATGTGCCACAGACAATTTAGAATTTCGAGAGAGTAAGGTAGATAATATTTCTATCATAAAAAAACTAGATAAGTTACTTGCAAAATTTTCACTTTTTTTCGCAGATCATCAACCATTTTTTCTGTTGGTCTCGCTTGAAGCTCTCTCTTCATCTCATCAATAGCAACTTCCTGGCTTACAAACAATGAAAGTATGCGCCAGTTACTTCCAGGCGCAAATGAACTTAAAGTTGTAATGTTGAGGCTAATTGGTTTACATTGGCATATTCAAAGTAAAGTAGTGCATTGGACCTGGTGTTGATAACATAGCCTTGGTGACAATTTTAAGTAAGCATCTTTCTCCATATGAATTCAAAGAGAACTTATCTCATCTTAATCCATTAGATCTTAACTGCTTATTGTTGAAGTAGAATTGAGATTGATACTGACCTTTTCATTTATGAAGGCATTCAGATTCTTGATCTCAATAATATGCTGTTCTCGTTCACTTGATAAAGTTGTCTCAATTTCGTGCAGTTCCATGTTTAATTCTGAAATAATCTTTCCTTTGGCACTCAAAGAATTCTCAAGGACACTATTTAAATCTAAATTATCACTGAAGCCAAAGAACAAAAACCTTTCAGCAGAATATATTATATAAACATGAGAAAGGTGATATACTTTATTGCACAAGGAAACATGCAAACCAAGGAATTACTCTGTTCTTTTTGAAAAAATCATAACAGGTCAAACAATCAGAAATACTGTTAGAATACACTATATTTAGGACTGCATACTTCTTGGAAAGAAACGTTGTAGCAAACAAAAAATAAATGTACAGGATTGTTTCAGAATAATCTAAACAGAATAGATTATAGGACATCTATCCAGTCAACATGAACCAGAAGAGAGTAATTTTTCAGACTAACAAATACTGCCTTCATCGAAGTATTGTTATTATTAAATTGGATAAGAGCCATATTTCTTTTTAAAATATGTATTAGCATAAAGGAAAAGCATATCATTCTATTCTGCATAGGTTGATACAGTAAGTACTGAAGATAGAGTTTTACTATAACTGATGCGCTAATAAGTTGTCAAGAAATTATAAAAAAAAAACTCCAATTAGTGATTTCTGTGCATCGAAAGCCACGAACTTCAGAAGCATCCCTTCACTTATGGTTCCCTTTTGTGCCTAGGGAATAGACTGCTTTATCTGTTTAGTCTCAGCCGGGTTCATCAATCAGTTTTTAATGCAAATATTGTGTGCTATTACCCCTTCAAATCCATGGCTAAAATAAGCAGTCACTTATTTTGTTTGTTTGGATAGAGAGAATTCATAGGACTTTGACGATAATTGTAGGGGCTTGGAGGAATTTTAAGATTCACCAGACTTCTCAGTTCTTCTGGGTGTAACTTAAATAAGTTCTTTTACAATTGTAATACTTCGTTTTATCAATGCCAAGTGGAGTACTCGCTGGCAAACTCCTTTGCCTTCGTACAAGTTGATGTCTCATCTGACTATGCTTCCTTTTATTCTCTAGGATATAATGCCCTTTTCATTTCCTATATACATATCAGTAAATAGCTCATATGAAGACTTCAAATAATGTTCCCTTCCAAGTAATGTTCTGGAGACTTCAACTATCCTACAATTTTCTTGGTTTTCAGCTATCCTAAGTCCTTGTTCATCCAATGCACTTTTCTCCTCCTCTAAATCAAACTCTGCAAATAGGAAACCAATGACCATTTTGTGTTAGAAGAGGGTAAATTTTTCAAGGCAGTCTTAAATCAAACAGACAGCAATTGATAGTCTTACTGGAACTTCATATCCAAAAGCACAAAATGCCTTTGATATTCGTTAGTACAATTTAACTCAACGATTCGCATTGCGACATACTACCTTACTCCAATGGACAAGAACCTCTCAGTATAAAAATTCTAGTCTTCTTAAATAAAATTGAGCTCAAAATTCAAACTAACGCATAGAAATCAAGCATAATATCCGAGTTAAAAAATGAATGCCCCTGCTGTGAATCAGAACATAACATAGAACACGTAATTTCCTTAAGCTAGTTAATAATGAAGTCCAAACCCCCCAATAAGCACAGGAATTGAAAGAGAACCCGATATACAATTAGACTATTACCTTTCCAGAAACTGGAAACGACGGAGACGGGAGAAGAGGACGAGGAAGAGTCCGGCGGTTTATCCCTATCGGATCCACCTTGCGGAGACTCCATGTATGAGAATGCGTAATTCAGATATGGCCGCTCAGCGAGTTCAAGAGTGCGATCACTTTCAAAAACTAGAATCACAGAGCTTCTACAGTAATTGTGAGATAGATGTAGAGATGAAGGAAGTAATGCAGAAATCCCGGGAGCTTCAACACTTCTGGTATGGCGAATTGGACGTCTCATTCTTCTTCTTCTGTGTGAATTTGGAGAAGTGAATCTGTGAATGTGCATTGCAATGCAATGCAAGGAATAACAACCAAGTTCGTTGACCAACGGCTCTCTACTGGGCCAAAACCTTGTGCTGCTCGGACCATAATATCAGCTCAAGCAACGGTTCTTAGAAAATTATAAACAAAAAAATTAATACAAATAACAGGGGTCATTCCTGAAAACTAATTAATAATTCTATTTTTAATGAAAAAATAAATAAGTAAACCAAAGATAAGACTTTGTTCTTGAGTTGACATTTTTTTCTTGCGTCAACACGAAAATACAGTTACAACTCAACCTTTTAACATTTGTGTAGTGCTGTCGCTAAGTAGGTCGGAGTGCTGTCGCTAAGCAGGCCGGCCGAAAGGACACCAAATGCCTAAACAAGACAAAAACCTACTTTCTTTCGGCTTAACACAAGCTTTCTGGTCTTCCCTCTAGCACACGGGGATCAGCCCTACGCACCAAGGACGAAGCGTAGAGGTCCCTTTAGCTTGTTGTACTGGAGTGGTTCATCGTCAAAAGAAGAACAATGGGTTATAACATTTCCTATAAATGGATCGTTGGGCTTTCTCATCTAAATATAAGGGTGAGGTTTGTGACACCAAAAAGTGATACATTATGACTTGTATATGTTTATATTTAAATTTTTAAAAAATAACAAGAGGACAACTAAATTCTTGAAAATAGAAAGTAGGGCTTAGGTTGAGTTGTGGACTCTTCTTTGGTTGCTAAACACAATTAAACCTTAATCCGGTTTCTTTTTCCTTTTATTTTAAAGTTTTATATGTAGTTGGATTTTAAATTATTTTTTATTATCTAAAAAATTTATAATTTATTGAGCGTAAACATTTGCTTTATGAGTAATATTCTTAGTGTGTGTTTCAATTTTTTTTATTTTTATTAATGGTAAGTTAAGTTCCTCATGCTACTACTCGAGTATGTATATTGAACGATTACTAAACGTTTTGATGTTTCAAAAATCGAATATGAGAAATAGAAAATGAGAATTCAAAGTCAAAATGCGTTTCCAGTTAACTATTCGTAATTAATTGTATTCTTAATTTAAGAGAACTGTAATGGGTAGCAAAAAAAAAAAAAAAAAAAA
>NW_019272018.1:2728822-2751156 GCF_002738345.1 Cucurbita maxima
TTTTTTTTTTTTTTTTTGAATTTTACTTTTAATGGTGTATCACAAGCCTATGGTATATTAGTGGTATAATTTAGTATATCAATTATATGACTTCTACATTTTTTGTATTTAAATGACCAAATATAAACATAAAGTATTCTAAATATATTATTGATACACACGTTGGTACACAATTAAGATGGAAAAAGTTAGAAACCCATTTAAGTTGGTTATCAAACTGTACTAAGTAAATCTTTTTTCCTTTCGGAGTTTTAATTTTTAAAACTTACAAAGTTCGGATCCCACAAATTACAACCAAGTTTTTTTACATGAATGAAAGAGCAACCAATAGAATCGAGGAAGAGAAAAAAAAGTAAAGAGGAAAGAAAGTGAATAGTAGGTACCCATAAATGAACTCGATTCGCTCTAAATCTGAAACATAAAAACAACAAGAAGTCGGTCAGAGTAAGTACCCATAAATGAACTCGATCCACTCTGAATCTAAAACATAAAAACGGAAGGCGAGAAGTGTGCAAGGAAGAGGAAACCATAAATGAACTCAATCCACTCTGAATCTAAAACATAAAAACGGTAGATAAGAAGTCTGCAGGGGCGACCTGAGAACACATATCACGAGATACTAAGTGCAACGACATGTGGTCTCGGGCAGCCCCCGTAGGATTCTTCTACCTCTAATCGCTTCTTCAATATCGGTTTGCTCTCCATGCTTATGTGTTTTTATAGAAGATGGATGGGGGAGGGAAGCTTTTAGTTTGAGTACTACACCCTAAACTTGGGAAGGAAAATATGTACTACACTTCCTTTCTTCCTCTTGAGAAAATCTGTAGTACATTCCTTTACTTCGTACTTCCTCTCCTTTCATCCTCATTGTACTGCTTTACTTCATTTCTCGTGTACTATCATCATTGCTCTCTTATCTTCCTACCCATATAGTATTCATAATTGCCCCCTGTTTAAGAAATTTGTATAAAACAGCTAAGATTTTCATGTTTTCTATCTAATTTCATTCAAATTTTACCCAAATTGAGAAGTTATATTGCATTAAAAATGTAAAATTTCATAAAAAGTACAAATATGGCAAAAATGAGCAATGCTTTGAGACGGTATCAATCAGCAAAAGGATCACCGAACATAGTAGACAGGCGAGTATCCTATCGAGCGATTACATGATCCCAACCTGTTAAACTACAAGTTCGTTTCCGACCTTCCACAGACAAGGAGATTTCTCAAGTTTAAAAGTGATTCACAAACTAAATAAACACACAATTGGATTTCCGAATAGTAGAATGTATATTTTGTATCTAAAAGAAAGTTTAGAATTTTATTAGGCACTTTTAAAGTTCACATACCAACTCGATGAAGTACCTAATAAATTTTTTAAAAGTTTAAAAACCTATTAAATGCAACTATAAGTATAAAAACACAATAAAGAATCTATCGTATCAGCCATTTCCTCGATCATCTTACACTCTTGAACCTATCTTCATCTTCCTCAAACAAGTCTTCAGGTGGGTCATAGACGATCATATCAGGGAAAAGCTCCAAGAAGTCATCTCTAACTTGTTCTCTCAATTCTGGGTATGGAACGAGCCCTTTCAATATGACACGAAAAGGTAAAGATAATGGCCTATCAGGAGATTGCCTCATTTCACGATATATGTCCATGGCCTCCGAGGGCATTGCATTATCCAAGTATGCCCGCATGATATCTCCAAAAGTATGCTGGTCAAATAGTACTCCCTCTCCTTTTAGATCCTCCCAAACTTGCTTCGTTTCTTCCACCCTTTTATTTTTTGCAAGCATCGTGAGCATGTCCCTATAAAAGAACATGTCGGGACGGTACCATACTTCTTTACGAACCACGTTATACAACTGAAGGGGCAAGAAAGGGTCAACAAAGCAATCAATGGGGGTAAAAGCAAAGGTTTCTATCAACTTAAAAAGGGGCAATTTAAAAAAAATATAAATGGTGCCTTTGTAAAATAACAAGCTACAAGAGTTGGAGAATGTTATTCTCCAAGACAATAGAGTAGATTACCAAGACAAGAACAGAGTAAATTTTTTAGGATATAAGGTCCTAGGCATGCATAATTTTAAAAGAAATATAACTGGAAAGAGGGTAGGCCCTGATTGCCAATAGGTAACCAAACAAACAAACACCAAATTGTTTCCGACCATCTAATATTTTCAAACTTGTCGTTCAATATCTCTTCAACACAAAAGGGCAATAAAGTAAGCATCAGTAGAATTTATTTATTTATTATACTTAAAGGTACATAAGTGGATTTTTATTTGTTAAAGTACTTTACTGTCACTAAAGGAGACATACGCGCCTAGTTATGTAATTCATCTTATGTCATGGTGGATTTCATCCCCAATTAATAATATAATACTATAATTTCTGTTTCTAATATATATCACTCATGGACACATTTTTATTCATGCCTCGCCTCCAGATAAACAAAGGACTACTGTTATAGTGTATGTTGTGTATGAAAAAAGGCTAGCATACTTCCAATTTTTCTCCGCCAAAAGCAACCCTCCTCCTGATCCTGTGACATCCAATAGTTCGGAAACTCGCAGTCCGAAAAACGGCAATAATATGAAGCTCCCCAAGCAGTTTGGTGGTTTTGGACTCTTGGCAATCTAAAAGAGAGAAACGTCTCTTTCTTGGTTACTGGACATGGAGATTTTTAAACAAAAAATCCTCTATTGAGAGGATGATTATTGCTTGCATATATGTGTCAGATCAGATATTGGAGCCTAAATCTAATTTAGCTAACAGAAATAGAGTTCGTGTCCATAATGGCAAGAATACTCTACTTTGTACAACATTAGGAAAGTTGATTCACCTCTTTCGTCTCTATTCTCCAGACTCTGCTTGCTCTCCTCAAAGGAGGTCCTCATTCATCAATGCTAGAATTTTACCTCCTCATTTTTGGATCTTGGCTTCCAAAGAAAATCTTAATGACAAATTAACTCTTGAATAACTATATATATCTAATGGAGTTGATCCCCCACTTCTCCCAAAGATCTAGTAGTTATTTTTGGTTTTGGCTTTGCAAAAATTCTTCGTCAAAAGCATTAGGCTCCAAGTAGGAATATTGCCACTACTGTTTTTCTAATAAGACGTAACAAAGCTTTAAGCTCCGTGCATCCAACTCCGTGCATTCAACTGATCTCTAAGACGTATACTGAGCTATCTTCAAGACTAATCCCAAGCTAACTCCACTCTGCTGAGGCTTATAAGAAGTGGGTATATTTATCAATAAGCGTACAATGCTAGGGGAAGAATTCTAGAGCTTCCCCTCTCTCCCACAAGTCTCACACAAAATTATTACGCAAAAAGATATCCCTTCAGCTCTCTCCTGCACTCTACATACATAAACTCACTGCCCACTCATTTAAAGCTTCCTTTGGGCCCATTTCTAACAAACTCGTAACAACTTCCTTCTCCCCACTCTATTTCCTCATATGCCTTCTCTTTTATACATATTTAATAGGAGTCTATCACTACCCGACCCCAGAGAGCCACCCTATCCTCAAGGTATAATTCAAGACATTGAGTGGCAATTTGAGTACTTCGAACTTGAAATCCTCATTGGTGGCTTATGCTATAGGCTATATCAGTCAATACAAGCGGCAATATCCTCGTTCACGGCCATAGTCTCAACTAACCTGTTGGGATTCAGCCTACTTTTTTGAAATCGTCCTTTAAGATTATATTTCCTACACACCCAACCAGTTGAGGGAACTATTCCTACCCTGATCTCGATGTATGGAACTTTTCTCCATTTCACAAGTCCATAGGCTGCCGAAGGCTAGCACAGCAAGTGTTCCTAATTCTATTTGACCTAAATGATGGTTTGCAAGCTATACTGGGCTATCTATATTCTCCATCAATACTTCCACAACGTTCACCATAACTTTCTACCTCTTCAAAATGCAATCATCAAATTCTTGGAACGGAAAATTTTCCTACAAGCCCAGAGGTGAATAAAAATCAAAGAAAAGCATACCCAGTCCGAAAATGCCACGGTTCGACAAAATTCAAGATTATTCCAATATAAGTAATGCATCCAAATAAAAAAATTCCTAATGAACTCAACACATTACAGCAATAGATTGATCGAATTCATGTTTCCCCGATGGAACTTCAGAGAGAACCTTTCAACTTTATCTCCCTAGAAATTCAATGTATGAGATGACATGGAGAGCAACACAGATAGACGGAGAGAGCAAAAAGAAGGCATACCTTCATGCACAGAAAGACCTGATTCTGCCTCTGAAGCTCGACGAGAACCGCGACAAGATCGGACTTGAGCAAGCGAGAGACATGGGAGGAAATGAATCGGTCGAGACGAATGAGATTGGACTGAAGCCTCTTGAGCTCTTTAACTACAATCAGACCCTCCTTGCCCATTTCCTTCTTCCTCCTCCATATCGAGAGGCTAGGGCTCGAAGCGGAGCCAGTGATGAAGCGTAACAGCAATTGTTGCTGTGGCCGATGGTGTTCGAAGAACGTGCAATGGGTAAATCGATATAAATGGATCGTGGAAGTGGCACTGTTTGAGATTCTGCGAAGAAGATTTGGAGCAAATCGCAGCATCAAACTTCTGGAGGAACTTGGAAGCGATTCAGCCACAGCTATTCTCCTGTCGAAAATGAAACTCAAAAGAACTGGGCGGGGTTTGAATGCTTGAAGCGACAAAGATTGGTTTTTTGTTTGTTTTTTTTTTTAATTGTAAAATAGTTTTCAACCCGACTAAATTAATAAAAATAAAACTTTCCGATTTCAATAAAACCCTTAATAAACTTTTAAAAGTATTCTTATTGGTTTAATTAGCTAACAAATAAATAAATAAATAAATCAATATAATTTTTATTAATATTGTAAAACATTATAATAATTTCAATAATGTTTTATGAAATTTACCATTCTAATTTCAATAATAATACGAATGGTAAAGTTCGTTCTTAAAATGAATAATAATATTTAATTTGTTGTGCTGAGTATCGGAATACGATGTCATAAATAACTCGAAAAATAATAAAATAGTATTATTTCTCAAATTCACATTAATGTTAATCAAAATACGAATATCCAAAAACAAGTTAATAACATTTTATCGATGGTAATAAATAATTTTTTTAAATATTATTCTTTCACTATAACTATTTTTCTTGTTTTTAAGCGAGATCTCAAAAGGGTTTAGCTCAATCCATGATTTATTTAGTCTTTCGTTTCATTTTCAATTGTCTCACAAAATATATCGATTAATTTTGATTTTTCTCTTTTTATTGGTTATTTTATAATCTTAGAAGTATAGATCCACGAGCCTAATGTCTACACAAATTAGTAAAAAAACGTTCACAAGTTATTTTTATCTCAATCATTCTATAGTCTATTTCTTTTTACGTAAGACATCGCCTCTCCCTTCGATTTAAGAACAAAGATGGAAGCGAGAGGAGAAATAACATAAAATTAAAAGGAAAATAAAATAAATAATTGTTTTATGACATCAGCAAAAGGCAATCCAACGACCAAGATAAATGCAATTTTTAAATAATTTGTACAAAAAAAAAAAGATCAAACGGCGGCCGCCTTAGTTGAGTATTATTGCAATAGTAATGAAACAGCGGTAACATTGTTCTTTACAGCTGGATCGTGCACAATACGAAATCCTCTGCTACCAATATATGTAGAATAACAATAATAACAATAATAATAATAATAATAATAATAATAATAATAATAATAATTTTTGTTGACCTTACAATATAATTCTCAAATAAATGCCCAATTAATTGGACCTGACCCTGTCCCACACAACTCGATGCTTAGCTATTATCCATCTCCAAAATGTTTTTAGTTGAATCTTCACACCTAATTTACTGTCTGAACGATAGTGCTGTTGTTGGCTGCGCGTATGGATGTCCCCAACTCCTGTCTCAAGACGTTAAGGGACGAGAGAATACAGAGTAATGATTTCAAATTACAAAAAGAAATATTAGTAAATATTTTGAGACAGCATATGAATAATTTTATATTTAATTATTAGAATTTCTAGGTGAAAAATTTAATAACTAAAACTTTTACCTTTTTTTAAAAGAAATCATTAAATTAAATAATAAAAAAGGTGTGAGAAAACCTAGGCGACAGGTAATAAGAACCGTAAAAGACAAAACGTCAAGGTAACTTTATCGCGTTGTAACCGAATTGGACAAGGAGTCCAGAGCGGCATCCGACCGGCCACCGGCCAAGCCAGTAGAAATTGCTCCGTCTCCGTGTGGGAGGCTTCTCCGTCACGCTCTTCTGCCCAAAGGTAACTCACCGAAACGTCGTTTTTCATCCCTTCGGCGACTGGGCCCCACGCAGATTTTCTCTTTGTCGTGAATCTCACCCGCCATAATCCCGCGCGTTGTTTGTTTTTAGCCACTTCTATTTTTTCTTTTAATAATTAGCTCTTTTTTTTCTAGTGCGGTGGTAATCCCGTGCATTTCGGTAGTACACTTATTTATAATAGAACCAGTAATATTCTGCCACGTCATTGAATTATTTTCTTTTAGGACTCCTAGCCTTTTTAGCCATTAAATGAACCAAGTGCACGGTTTGACCAAAGCGCGGGATTAAATTAAATTGATATTTCGACTCGTTGGTTTTATTATTTTTATTTTCTATTTTTTTATATGCACGTCATCTTGTTTGGTTTATTTATTTTTAAAATCTCTGTTCCGTTTACAGTAATAATAATAATAATAATAAATAAAAGACAACAACAACCCAACGAAAATAAATAAATAAATAAAACAAAAAGCAATTATTATATCTCTGTTATTTATTGTATATTTAAATGTTGCATTTTGCAAATTATTTACATTAAATACGATACTTGTTGGGCAACTCCATTATTTTCTAACTATTTAATTAAAAAAAAGCAAAAAATACTCTTTTCATTAAAATTTTGATGAAAAAACGTTAGAATTTAATTTCAATAAATACTATAGACATTTTTTACAATTATTTTTATATTTACAGCTTATAAATTATTTTTATATTTACAGCTTATAAATTATTTTTATGATAAATTTGTCTGTTCCATTAAAAAAATATATGCGATTATTTTTTATATTTTAGTTGTTTTTTTTATGTAGATTTCTCTTAAGAAAATAAAGTAGTTATAGTCATGATGATTAAGAGAACGGTAATTAAAATCTCGTAAAATGATATTCAAATTCAGACGTTACATTTAATTATCTGATTAAACAATAAACAATTTATTATTCGTATTTAAGTATTAAATTTGACACTTAATTTTTTTTTAAATATTTAAAAGTAAATATAATTTTTTTTTTCCGTCCCTTTTCAGTGGCTTTTAAGAGTCAAAATAATGTGACAAATTTAACGTATCTGCCTCTCAATAATAAGAATCCAAATTACCCCATAATTGGAGCCTATATTCAAGGGCTTTCAAATATTAATCTCAAGCGTACGTGGCTCATTTTGATTGGTTTTTAAATTTACTTTGACCGGGACTTGACTACACACGACCGCACCCTACAACTACCGCAACTCTCATGTCCAAATTCCTTCTCTTTCCATATCTCTCCTCACGGCCAAAATTAGGTGAAAGGCAAAGTAACTCTCCTTCTCTCTCTAAAATTCTCCATATTACTACCACAACCACTATTGTTCTATCTACCTAATCCAAATGCAAAATCGAAACCAAAATTGTGCGGCAAATTCTTGCTCTGAAGCGAACGAAATTGGAGGATTACTGTCGCTTGGTGTCAGTTCGTTGCCTTATCTGTTTATGTAATCGGAGGAGGAGGAAAATGGAGGGAAATTTGGAGATGAAATGAGGTGGTGGTTGGTTTTTGGTTGCGGTGCTCTGTTTTTGTGTTTGTATCCAAATCTCAGCCCTAGGGATCGGGTTTCTTTCAGTCTTGTTGTTGGATCTTACTGATTTATCGCCGGAGCTGCTTTCTGATCTGGCATTGTTGTTGTATCTGCGGTGATTGATGCTGCCGAGTTGAGGCAAGTGGTTGGAGGGCTGGGGAAGCTATCGGACTGGTTTTTGGAGTGAATGTTGAGTGGTTTGAGTGATTGTTATACTTGCATTGGATTTTCTCTCGATGCCGTAGGTTCAGTGTGAATCGGTGAGAATGTCTGCTTCGTTGACGGCTTTTGAGCGTCCCAGAGCTGGGGCTTCAAATACGGTAATTTTGTTTGTGGATTTCGGGAGTTTTTTTTAAAATGTATTTACTCTCCATGTTAGGGAATGTTTTTAATAGTATCGAAGAAATTTATGGGGAGGATCATAGGTTTAGGTCCAATCCTGTGGTATTAATAATTTTTAAGACATACTATATGAAGGCTGGGGTTGAGGTGATGGAACTCAACCATTTAGTGGTTTAAACCAAGCAATAGTAGTAAGTGCATGAAATAATTATTTAGATCAAATTTGGATTACTGTAATCAAGTTTGAACTAAATTTCTTATGTTTCTTTGCCTAATAGTCGTAGATTGTGAAAAAAGTACATTCAGCTCTTTTATCGATGCATCTCTTCGATTTAACTTATCATATTGAACTTATCATACCAATTTTGATACACACAAAACGAAACGATTAACCGACCAATTAACTTGCTCAATATTTGGGTTTGAGTGGTAAAATTTGGAGTCATACCCATTGGCATGGAAATGACAATTCATTCATTCGATTGAAGTTTTTGTCTTCAATTCGTAATACTGAAGATGCTGTTGTTCCCCGCTTCCCCCTTATTTCCTTCAAACGAATTGGCAACGGCTTCTTTAGCCCCTATACAATGCCTCATAAATATGATTCTTGCTCTCTTACCTAAGTGGGTGTGGAGGTTTCTTCCAAGGTTATCCGGAGAAGTATGGTTTGGACTGTACATGGCCTCAAAAGTTGACATTCCTTTTGAATAGTGTTAGCTGGAGAAGTATGTTTTGGACTCTTAACAGTCTGATATTTCTCATTTCAAGCTCAAGTATCCCTGGCTCACATTGGAAAATGTTGGAATTTGCTTAATTCGAATATTACTTTCAAAGGGAAACAGAGACAGTTTAGTAGTGTGAGATCTCTGGTGGGGATTTCTTATTTGCATGCGAGATACCCTACTATGTATTTTGTAACTTACCAAGGGAAAGCTACTGCAATATGGAATCAAAACTCAGAGGTTGGAACTTAGATTTTAGAAAGGACATTTATGATTGGAAGATCCAGGAGTGGGCTTCTATATGTAATCTGTTCAAGGGTTTGTGTAAAGCATTCAACCAGATTGTAGAGTGCAGAGAGTTGGCAGCAAAGACTGCAAGAGCATTTTATGACTCTTTCAGGAAACTATTTTGCTCTCTATATTAGGGCAGCCTGTACCTGAAGCATATCTTCATGGAACTTCTCTTGGAATTTATGTTGTAATTCTGGTTGTGTTTCATGTGAAATGGTTTTCTTCACAGAATGTTGCAGAATTTTTTTGTCTTGAATGGTCATTGGACAGGACCGTTACTCTAAAAGAAATCCTTAAAGTTTGTGGGTCAGAGTTGTTGCACTCTCGTTTTGGGTTTCTTGGACACAGATAAACAAATGGAATCTTTTGGGATTTTCCTCAACTGGGTTGGTGTTGGCCGATCTTAATCACTTGGGGATAGTTTCTCTAGAAGATTTTTTTAATCACTCTCCATCGCAGTTACATTTCAGTTATAAAACTAATTTTGTAATCTTCACGTTGAAAGCATTTATCTCCATACTGAGAAAGAACCATGGGTAATAAGGGCAAGAGAGAAGCTTAGTTTACAAACCATCAACGATCAAGGAGGGTTCTGCAGAAATAGAAATCAAAGGAAGACGTACCAGCTTGTGAATAGAGATGGGGTGATACTCTAAAGCTTTTAGAAAGAGCTAGAGTGTAGAAAAGCAGGAATCAGAAGGGAAGGGGTTTTGATCCACGTCAAGGATTGTACTAGAATGTGTCTCTGCCGATGCTATTTCCTTAGTCCTATTGAGAAAGCGGTAAAAGATTGAAAAATCGAAAAGCACAGAGGGATCAATTTCCATGGTTTCCGGAAGATGCCTTTGGAGGCTGAATTGAAATCCCAACCATTAGAATGTTGCCATAATGCCTAGGGTTCTAAAGGGGGTCATCCTCTCTTTGAGAAGAAGGTTACGATTTCGTTGTGTAAATTGCCTATCCCCAAGCTATTGCCCCCCCTTCCCGCCCCAATTTAATTCCCCATTCCTATGGGGGAATCCCAATCATTACAATTTCCCATTTAGTTTCTTTTTTAATCTTAAGAAAAATTAAATGAATTAGTTTCGGGATTTTTTTTTTTTTTTTTTGATTAGAGATAATACAACACTTCCCTCGAGCTGAGTAATAGATATCATTCAATCTCAATTTTATGGTGCAATGATTTAATGATCTGTTTCTTTTCTAAGGCTTTGCTTATAAGCCACTATGTAGACTTCTTTTTCACTTTGGAAAGAATTACAGCTTTCTTATTGTTAGATGACCTTTGAGTTTTTCAATGCACAATACCTGATAACATAATACTTTTGAAAGACCCAATGACAATATCATGTGAAAAGTGCAGCTTCATGCTTAAGGAATATTTTCTTCATTATCCAGCTTTATTTCTAAACTATGCATCTATTTGACAGGTTTTCAAGAGTGGCCCACTTTTCATATCATCAAAAGGTTGGTGCTCCTGTTCTTATTTCTTTTTGTTGCTTGGAATCTGAGCTTCACTGGGGCTTCTTGAGAGTTCTTTATAGTTACGTACAGGACATGTTGGTTAACTATACATATAAGCAAGTGATTATTTGTTACATTTTTTTTGTGCAAGATTGTGAACATTGCATCTTTTATATGAAGACCTCTTGATGTGTTATCGTTTTCAATCTCTTATTCTTAAATAACTTGAGTTTTCCTCCTGGTTTAGCTATTATGAACCTCTTCTATGATTGGACGCAATAGAGGAACACATGTTAACATTTACCATATCTTCCACCATGTCTCCCTTGATTTTAAATCTCTGAAATTTCCTTTCTTGAACTTGTGCTAATGTTCATGTCTTCAACCATTGGCTTTATTTTCTACAATTAGTTCCTTCACTTTTTTTAGCTGTTCTCCAGTACCTATGATGCGAAACTTTCAACTTGCTTGTTTATCTCTCTTGGAAAGGGTGTAACGTCAATCTCAGTGTTATTTCTTATGTTATTATCTCTCTACCATTTGTGCAGGACTAGGCTGGAAATCTTGGAAGAAGCGCTGGTTCATCCTTACGCGCACTTCCCTAGTTTTCTTTAAAAGTGACCCTGTTAGTATAACTAAAGTTTCCACTTTCTTTCTTTCGTCTTTATTTTTCATTTTGTTTATTGTTTTGGACACACTATGACATGTTTCCTCTCCATCCATTCTATTTTGGATGATTACGAAATGACATGTTTAGAATAGAGAAACATTATGAAATATTTTGGACGATCATGTAATGATTTGATAAATTTTGTATGCCAGTTTGTAAAGTTGGAGAATTCTGCTTGATCAGATTGGTATTAAAATTAACAAGTTTGTCAAGCTAGAGAATTTAGTTGGCCAGTATGTTAAGCTAGAGATATCTCCTTGTGCTGGTAGTTAATTTCTTGAGTCGGATGATTCAATGGATACTGTGGTTGTCGTGTTGGAAAATCTTTGATTCACTAAGACAGGGTCCCTTCAAGCTTCCATTAGTTAACATCGCAATTATCTTGTTAGGACAACCAATAATACAGCACTACCTCAAAGTCAAACTTAGATAATAAAGTAGCATGATTAATTTATATCAACTGAACTATCTTTCCTTGTTTTGAATTTAGAGTGCACTTCCTCAAAGAGGGGGTGAAGTGAATCTTACTTTGGGTGGCATAGACTTAAATAATTCAGGGAGGTACGTTTTTCTATGAACGTGAATTTTTAAATTTTATTTGGTATTATTGAACTTAAGCATGCAACTTTATGTATGTAGTGTTGTTGTTAGAGAGGATAAGAAGCTCTTGACTGTATTGTTTCCTGATGGTCGTGATGGACGAGCTTTCACTCTCAAGGTACTCTAATTAGGCTATATCATTTGTGCAAAGAATATTCTTGTTTTCTACAAGGTTTTTATTAATCCGATCTTTCTGTTCCTGTGCCTCACACATGAAAAGGCCGAGACCTCAGATGATTTATTTGAATGGAAAACCGTGCTTGAACAAGCCCTTGCACAAGCACCAAGTGCTGCCCTTGTCATGGGACACAATGGGATTTTTCGGAATGACAATAATGAAAAAATTGACAGCTCTTTCCATCCATGTTTGTATTCTGCTATCATTTTTCAATTATTTGCTAATTATAATGTTTGATTCATTTTTTAATGCTTGGGGTATATGCATGGTATACTATCTTAATCCATCAATATTCCCTTAATTATATCCAGGGAGAGAGAAGCGTCCTGTTAAATCTTTGGTGGTGGGAAGACCTATTTTACTTGCATTGGAAGATATTGACGGAGGTCCATCCTTTCTTGAGAAAGCACTTCGGTTTCTTGAAACATCTGGTAAGAGTTTCTGTTAAAATTATAATGAATCCAAACTTTCTTTTAGCAATGTTTTAGCTGTCCTTTTTTCTTATTATTTACGGTAATGGCTTGACTTTTAATACTCATTCATCTCATAATGCTTCGAGAAAGCATGATTTGATGCTATAATTTTGTGCTCATATAAAATTGAGATTGAGCTATACAGTTCTTTGGACAATTTTATTAAGGTCGACAGTGAGACCATTTTTTTTTGGCTTCAACCCCAAATGAAAAAAATTCAGAATTGACTCCAAAATCATTGTCTCCGACCAATTTTTTTGCATTCTATTCTACACCAATATTGAAAGTGTTGAACATATCTTCCTGATATGCCCTTTCATTTTTATCTTTTTATCTTTTCCCTTATAAGAAGTATTATGGTTCATAGCACTCTAAACCACCTCCCAAGCACCGTTTACACCCTGAAAAATTCTCGTATTTTGTCAAGCTAGACAATCCAAAAATATTAAAGAAATTGGCCTGTCATAAAAGCTCCCGTTCTGACATAAAGGAAAATTTAGAACCTCTTCCATCATATTCCTACATGAGGAACCCAAATCTTTCCGTAGGAACTCCGATTCAGAGCAAAAGAGCATTTCTAGAAAATCTGGATATGTGATCTATTTGCACAGCAAACACCAATGTGGGCTGAGCACCAAAGAATCTAGGAAGAAAGTTGAGGTGTTAATCCTCCCTGAAGAAACAAGTGCAGAGAGTAATCAATTTCAAAAGAGGAGGAGGAGGCCTATGAAGAAAGTCAGCAGTGTTAATCCTCCTTAAAAACATGGAGAAGAGTCATTTCAAATAACCAAATTGATAAATTTGAAATTAGTAGAGCCAACATTATTAAGGTTATTTTGTTTTTACCATCAATATTTTGATCAGTTATGCTAGGCATGATAAGCAAAATTACTTTTCTTTTATTCTACCTTTTTCAGGCAAACTAAATAACAATTTATAGAATGAGATACAAAACAATGTATGCAGAATTGGAGTTACTAAATTAATAGAATGAGTCCCGGAACAATATACATGTATTACGTCCTTAAACTGATGCTTAAAATACAGCCTCCCTTCATGTAAAGAGATATTCTTAGCCGATTCTCATGCTGAATGATGTGCCAACTTGGTAATTACTTTTTATATTGTGGAATCACCCTTATATTTTTTTTACTCTTTAGGTGCCAAGGTAGAAGGGATTTTGCGGCAGTCTGCAGATGTTGAAGAAGTTGACCGGAGAGTTCAAGAATATGAACAAGGTATTATTTAAATGTTTCTAATTGATGTGGGAACAAATAAGTAAACCACAAATTATGTGGATGATCCATTTATTACTTCTAGGCAAGACAGATTTCGGTTCTGATGAGGATGCTCATGTCATTGGTGATTGTATTAAGGTACTTCTCTTCACTATATTAATGATACCTCAATATTTAATATATGTGTCCAGTTTCATCTTCTTGACGAGTAATTTGAAATGTAGCACATTCTAAGAGAGCTTCCCTCATCACCAGTTCCAGCTTCATGCTGCACTGCACTGCTTGAGGCTTATAGTAAGTTCCCTATCCCCATTAATATTCTCTGAAACCCCTTAAATCCCTTATGTGTGCAAAAAAGGAAATTGTGGTGGTGCTAATCACAGGTTGTTTATAAAATCTGAGTGAATTTGTCATTAAAGTAGAGGATAATTTAACTACACATCGTAGGATCAGGGGTGATCACTTTTTGGCTTTTTTTCTTTCTAATAATGTGAATGGATTGGCATTAATCATTTGAATTGTTGTTCTTATTGTTTAAGAAATTGATCGAAAAGAGGCGCGGATCAACGCCATGAGATCGTCTATATTGGAAACTTTTCCTGAACCAAACCGGCGTTTGTTACAAAGGTTCGTCATTCATCAACAATTGCATTTCTTTCAAAGTAACTTTTTGTATCTTTTGTTGCATCGTATCCATATTGCAAAAATACTTGTGAACAATTGGTCAATCATCCTTTTTCTTTCTGGTTATTTTTAATCTTAATTTATGGTATGTCTCTTGGGGAATTTGGTATGTCCTATGTAGTAATGGAAATTGGAATTGTAAGAATAGAATAGTTGCTTTAAAAGATATACATGTATTCAGTTTCTTAAACCTGAAATGATGTATGTTTTTGGTTATGAGTTTTCAGTTAATCTAGTACAGGTATTATTTTGGAAGCGATCTCACTCAGGCCTCAACTCAACTTGTTTTCATTGGTCCCCTTTTCCTTTGTCTTACATTTTTCATGGCCCTCATCTCCTTCTTAACACCTAAAATTTCAATTATTTATTTTTCACTTTTACCTGTCTATGTTATAAAGATCACCACATCGGCATCTTTTAAATAAGAGAAATTAATGGTTGCACTTGATAACAGTACTTGTAAACAGTTGATCATATGATGTTCTTTCTAAGATGTAATAACACTGTTCTAATTAACTTTTTTTTATTCTTTAATTTTTTTTCCCAATGAAAGCTGATTTTCCATAAAAAAAAAATAGTTATTTATTTTTGTAGTTCTAACCTTTCTGTATACTTTGTACTTTGGTAGGCTCTCTCGAATTATCTATCTTTAAATAGCGTTGAAAATTTTGGAACTTGCAATCATTGTTGCATTTCCCAATATGTCAATTTGATTTTTTCATTCTCATTCCAGAGTTTTAAAGATGATGCACACCATTTCTTCTCATGCTCACGAGAATCGGATGACTCCATCTGCTGTTGCTGCTTGCATGGCACCATTGCTGTTACGACCATTATTAGCTGGTGAATGTGAGTTGGAAGATGAGTTTGATGTAAGTGGGGATAACTCTGCTCAGCTGCTAGCTGCTGCCAATGCAGCCAATAATGCTCAAGCAATCGTTACAACTCTTTTGGAAGAGTTTGAGAATATTTTTGATGTAAGATACTTGCCTTCTACCTGTTTTCTTATTGTTTGATAAAAGACTGCATATTTGCTTGGTTCTTGAAAAATTACTTGGTAACTTGGTCCCTTAACGAGCTTGAAGTACTGTCATATAATATGATTTCAGCCAAATTGGAAGATGCTATCCACTTTTCTTTCCCCTTTTTCATTTTCCTTATTGTTTCTGTTCCTTCTGGGTTGGGCTGTATTCCCCGCTGATATGTCCTTTCTCATTAAGTTTGTCATAAGAAAATAATGGTGAACACATAATCTTTTCATTCTGCTCGAGGGAAAACATTGGTAATGGCTGAATAACAATATTGATGAACACAGTCTAATTCTATATTAATTGCATTTTTTTTCCTATGATTATGGATCTCTTTTGTTTTTGTGATTTCTTTCCAGGATGAGAATCTACACAGATGCTCAATTTCAGCAGATTCTCAGATTGAAAATAGTGGAAGTGAGGATTCCACTGATGACGAAAATCTTGATGTGAAAGGAAATGGCTATCACAATGTGGAAAATGGGGTTGATCCAGATACAGATGATGATCCTGAGCGTGTACTCAGTGGAAAATTGAGTGAAAGTAGTGGCTACGCGGGGAGTGATCTTTATGACTATAAGGTTCTTTGCGCGTGTGTGTGTTATGCATGGAGCATGCACTATCGGTCTCCTTACATTCTTTTATATTTTAAACATTGTGCATTTTTGTTGGTAAAATATGCTCGATTTTTCTTTTTATTTCTTTTATTCTTTTTATCAGAACAGAGGCATACCGTTGATCTTATGAAGGTTTATAAAAATATAACCCATGGAAAAACAGAATCTCCTTGTTCTGGAGACAGGGATTTATAGAAAGCACCATATACTAAACTACAAAAAAATTAACTTGAAGTTTAAAGCATTTACTATTACTATAGCAATCAACTATCGCAATTTTCAATTTTTCTTGTCTGGATTTCTGCTCTTTATTCTTTGGTTTTTGTTCTTATTTTCCTTTCTTTGTTACTCAATTGTTTTTAAAATCTGTTGTAGGAATTAATGAAACATTCTTGTTTCCTAAAAAAAAAAAACGATGGAAAATAACATCCTGTAGTGTAGATAACTGAACTCTTACTATAATCAAGAATCATATTAGTGAAGCTTCAAATTGTGTTCTTAATGTTAGGAAGAAGGGAGTTGGATGAATAGTTTATTTTTTATTATTATTTTATTTTTGTTATGTAGAGGGGATTCTAATTGTGCTCTTTTCGTAGATAATCCTTTTCAGCTCTATGGTCTTGAACAAAGCAAGATCATGATATTGTTGCACTTTCTCCGGTTAATTAGATGCTTCAGATCTACCAGAAATGCCCAGTACCCTCTCTAGTGCTAGATCTGATAAATTTCTGTACTTTTCATATATTATTCGTAATTTAAGTTAACACAGATATCAAATCAATGGAACTTTGTGCTGTTGTTTGTCAGGACTATTTTTTATTTTCTCTGCCTTGAATTATAATCCTTATTGATGAATGAAATGATAATTAATATGTATTGATTTCTGTACATGAACAGCCATTTGGAGGTGATGACTCGGATGTTGGATCCCCAAGAGAAAATAATCATTTAGCTGAGAGTTCAAATTCATGTCTTGAACATCATAAGAACTCTGATGCAAATGTTCAACCGACTGGGGAACAAAGCAAACAAAAGAAAGGAAATGTGAACTCTTTGACTGAGATGGAAACTCCAAATATTTCACCTGCTGGAGAATCGTACCCATCAATGGGAGAGATCTTAAATTCAATGGATCCTGGAAATGAGTCAAGTTCTGGGAAGCCAGTGGGTAAAGTTTCAAGCTCTAATATTAGCGCTAAGAGAACAACTTTCTGGGGAAGGAGCAATGTAAGTTTTCATATTTTTAGCTGAAGATCATTACAATAGACGTGAAACTATTCTCTTCTTTTTTCCTGTCTTAAAAAGTTTACAAGAATATATGCATAAATAGATTGCTGCATGAAATCCTTAAAGACTGACCTAAAACCGGATAAGGAATATAATTACTTTTTCTAAAATATAGTTACGTTGAATGTGAGGTAGTGGATAAGGAAATAAACTTATTTCAAGGACTAATTCATGGAAAATTAAAGTAATAATAATCCACTAAGAATGGTACTCCTTACACTTGCTCAAACGCATCTACCATTACTATTTTTCATATGAAGCAACAAAGGATCATCTCGGTGAGCCTTTTTAAAGATAATTTCCAACAAGAAAATCAAAGATTTTTCTCTTCTTTCTTAACATGCACTGTTATAAGCCTGTTCAAGAGTCTTTCAAAGGGAGCTTCAAAAATGCTTTCTAGTTAACCTTTCGAAAATGCTGAAGGAGGCCTTTACACATCACAAGCCAATTGCCATATGGAACGTGAGAAGTGACTAGCACTGATAGCCACTTCCTCACCTTCTGGCAGGTTGAGGGTCTTGTAGCTCTCTCAGGATCATCTCAGTGAGCCTTTCTAAAGATATTTTCCAACAAGAAATCCAAGATATTCTATCTTCTAAGTTTCTTTCCATGCACTGTTACATCTGATAAAAATTACAGAAGGGGAAAGCCTGTACAAGAGTCTGTCATAGGGAGCTACAAAAAATTTCTCTAGTTAACCTTTCCAAAATGCTCAAGGAGGTCAGGATACATCACAAGCCAACTGCAATATGGAACGTGAGAATTGACTAGCAGTCATAGCCACTTCCTTATCTTCTGGGCAGGTTGAGAGTTTTGGGGATTTGGCATTCAAATACTGAGGCTTTTGGTTAGAATGTCTCTTGGGGTTTCTTAATATACAATATGTGAACATGTGTGGTATCCTTAGAGGACTAGTTGAGGTATTGCTGCATATACTCACGAGTTACAAAATTTAAAAATATTCTTTCATATTTTTCAATGAAACCTTGGTTTCTCGTAAAGAAATAAGAAAGAAAACGGAAGCAAACCAAACAGCTTTACTGCTAGGACAAGGTTATTTGTTGTGCTTTTTTATCATTGACACTGAGTACTGGCGAGTGATATTAATATAGGCACTCTTGTTCTGCAGTCTGGACCTCAAAATGTTTGATTGGTTCATTAAATTAAAACCTGATCATCTTGATTATATTTGGTGCAGGCCAGAAAGACACCCTCAATTGAGTCAATAGATTCTTCTGGAGAAGAAGAGTAAGATGTTCATTGGCTTTTTGCTTAATATATGAAATCTATCTGCGTGTTACGATCCTTATGAGCTCAATCTGAAAACAAATGTGTTTATTAGCTCAACATATGATTTATATGATAAGCTGATTGGCACATTTTTCTTACAGATATCAACGTTTCACATTCCTGGTCAAAAAGGGGAAAAAGTCATCATATGTTTTAAATTTTCTTCCTAATTGAAGATGACAAATTCTGATATTGTTATAGAATACGGTGAATTGGCATAGCAAAGTTGCTTAGGGCTTGTTTTGCAATTTCCACCTTTTGGACATTTTCTTAAAATAAAATAAAAGAAATCATTAAAGGACAAGATTTTCACGCTCAAAGTAATTGGAACAGAATAACAAACGTTTCTTATTTTTCTTTTAGTTGTATGACCCTCTGTTGGGAAAGGGACGACTTGCCCTTTCGTTGCTTAGATTTTTTGTTGGTTGGCTTCGTTCTTGCATGAGATATCTTTATCTATTCCTTGTAAAAAAGAAGAAGAAGAAGAAGAAGAAGAAGAATAAGAAGAAAAAAAACTCTTTTTGGTTTTAAACCTTTTCCTTTTAGGGTAGTTCTCGAGTTGTACATTGGTCGCTTTTTGGACACTTGTTGAAATGAAATATATAAATCTTTGAAGGTAATTGGACAATTGAAGTTGTTGAAACAGGAATTTTCTTTAATACTTTTTGGTTGGTTCCTGGGTCTTTTTCCTACCCTTCCACTTCACTATGAACTGAACCTTTTCCTAAAGACAAATTTCAACTATTTTGTAGACTTGCTATGCAGAGGCTTGAGATGACAAAAAATGACTTACAACAGAGGATTGCCAAGGAGGTGGTTCACCTTTCCTACCTTGTTATCCGAAGAACTGATATTCGGTTGTAGTATTTACTGAACATCCATGTTATGTTGTGTAGGCTAGAGGTAATGCAATTTTACAAGCAAGCTTGGAAAGAAGGAAGCAAGCTTTGCATGAGCGGCGGTTGGCACTTGAACAAGATGTACGTTTGTGGGATGGTGAAAGTCGTACTTATTTATATTATAAATATTTGACACAGTCAAGCGGCAAAATTTAATACTATAACATGATAGTCTTTCAAATATAGTTAAAAAATTCCTATCCTCATGATGGAAGGTTTTTTGAAATCAACCTTGAAAACCACCCCTTCGTCATTTCTTTGCCTATTGTCCTCGATGGCCTCATTGGCAAACAAAACTTGGTCCAATGCCTTCCAGCTACAAAGGCCCGTTGGGAGCTGGAAATAGTGCTTGGGAAGGACTTTCCCGCCAGGGTTTTGACAATAATCTTGTATAAGCTCGTAATGAATAGGCCTAAAATCTTTCACCTGGCCTTATCTTTCTTTAGGATCCAGGCACACCAAAGTCTCAGTCATACCAGTGTCTGTAATGTCCCTCTCAAAAAATTTACCAAACACCCTCCACAAACCAAAAAAAATAAAAGCCATAGTGAAGTCATCCAAACTAAGGGATTTCTCCCTATCAAAACCATACACCACCTTGCGAATCTCCTCTAAAGTAGACATGGCTTCCAACCCCTCCTTTTCCCTCTCTGAGATAGTACACTAGTCTAAACCTTCCACAAAAGGCATAGGGATAGGGTGAGGGGCGTACAACTAGAGACAACACCTCCTTTTCAATCTCCCTGTCCTTCCCCACCTCTCAATCATCTTTCTCTAAGAACTCGATCTAACACCCTAATTCTTTCCACGATCTTTGCCTTCCTCTTAAAATCTCCAAGAACCGTTAGATTCCACTCCTTCAAAACTCCTTTGAGGGTCTTAAGTTTCCTCAAGAAACGAATACCTTCCCACTTCCGATCAACTCTCACACTCTACCCATGAGACCATGGACAACTTAAAGTCAGGATGTGATGGCCACTTCTCAAATTTAAAAGGGCTCGGCCCCAATAGATTCTCCTAGAGTTAGAGGCTAATGTTCAGAAGTAAACCTGAGACCAAGACTTGTCTAGGATTTGGGGGGAAAATCCACCCAACCCTTGGACAAGATGAATCTACCTAACCTTTTGTTCGCCACCACCTCCCTCTCATTCTACCAAGTAAACTTCCCATTCCAATGAGGAGGATCAAATAAATCACTCTTCGATGATCCTGTCAAACTCTCTCATAGACTTCAAAACACTCCCCCCATTTGACATCTCTGACTGATGCCTTGTCACAATAAATTCCCGACCAGACACCAACACTCCCCATACAATCCAAGAGGCTTCCCAACTCCTCCCAAAACTTTTTCCTTCCCTTGGGAGATGAGTGGCCGTAAACGAAATTAGGAACTACAAAAGCCGCAGAAATAGGGAAAAAACCCCCCTGACTATCTCAATGGCCTTGAAGAGGTTCCCATATCAAAGCACAAGAATACCCCCTGAAGCTCCCACAGAACTGAGAGCCCCCCACTCCACAAGCTTCTTATGAAAGCCCTACAACACTCCCTCACTTTGTCTCGTTTGTGCATTTAGATGCTTATTTGTTGTCTGATATTCACTTTTGGCCTATGCATGACCATATAGGTTTCAAGATTGCAAGAGCAATTGCAAGCAGAAAGAGATCTTAGAGCTGCTTTGGAAGTTGGCCTAAGCATGTCTTCTGGACAGTTTAATAATTCTCGTGGCATGGATTTGAAGGTTTGTCTGCATGCTTTAGAATTTACTTTTTCTTCACGTCCATTATTGATTAGTCATATACATTCTCATGAGGCATGATTATGCTGATGTGAAGACAAGGGCTGAGCTTGAGGAGATTGCTCTTGCTGAAGCAGATGTGGCTCGGTTAAAGCAGAAAGTTGCTGAACTCCATCACCAGTTGAATCAGCAACGGCAGCACAACTATGGTTCTCTCTCTGATGCATCTGACCGATATCAGCATGTTCAGAATCATGGATCTCAATTGTGAGTGCTCGTGTTATGTTACCTTGTTGGTTCTTTAGTTTAAGGGTCAGGAGGTTATAGACCATGGTTAAACACTTCTTATGGCAGTTTGTGGCATCTTGTGGCTATTCAAAGTATCTTATTTTATAATTGTCTCTCTATTGAGAATTCTAGATGGCATAATTTTATTTTGGGCATCGTAGAACTGGAAATAGAATTTTAGTTATCTTCAAATCTTATCCTCCGATTGGGTTTGTGTTAGCAGCAAATTCATTTATTATTTCTCTATGCTTTAGAGAAGTTTTACACAGAAGCAATAAAGAAAATAGTTAACTGCCGATTTTTTATTGTGTTTAAGAACAAGTGACTTTTGGCAACTTGAGGTATTAGCTTCGTAAATATCTACTTTTATCTTATGAGTATGTATAAACTCCATGATTTCAAATTAGAAATTAAAAGTTCAATTTGAACTTTCTGTTCAACTATAGATTATCTTTTGCATCCTCATAAGTTTCAATCATAATATTCTAAGCTATCCTTAAATATATAGTGACTTCCATAGGGTAAAGTGCCCTACAATCTTGCACAAGAGTGTGAATGAGTCTGTTTCATGGTTCATAAAGATAGTGAAAATTTTGACGATTTTTTTTTTTTTTTTTTTTTTAATCA
>NW_019272018.1:2751275-2754986 GCF_002738345.1 Cucurbita maxima
CGATTTTTTTTTTTTTTTTTTTTTAATCACAAAGTTTCGGTCAACTTTTCAGCTGTTGGTTCACTTGCAGACAAATCTTAGGATTTCTTGTTTTCTTTGAAATGGTTCAATGTACGTAGCCTCCGTCCCCCTCTCATTTTCTGAAAAAATGGGCTGGTAGCCTATCTCGGTATAATTCAGGGCTATTCGCATGATTAAATCCTCAAGGGTGTCTTAGAGAAAATGATTAGGCTTGTTATTCTCTAACTTGGAGCTAATTCCTTGCTCATAATAATTAATATTTAGGTTATTTTGTACAATGTTATAGCACTTCACTCCCCATGGTAGTGTCTGGTTGGGTAGGTTACTTTAATATGACATCGAATGTCTTGATAAATTTGTAGTGTTGAATATGTGAAAATCTCACTAAATTGTTTTTACTCCGAGAAAGTACTACTTCTTTTCTCCTCAATATTTTTAATTTCCGCAGGAGATTTCTTCAGCAAGATTTTGATTCGACCCTAGCTTTTGTTAATCATGAAAGGAAACAAAGGAGTGAGGTATCTTTTCTGTCACTATACTTCCTTGTGCATTGTCCTTCATAGTTAAATAAACGGTTTTTTTTTTTCTGTATGAGTAGCAAGTGAATATCATCATCTATGGTTCTAATTATGATTGTTTGTTATCTGATATAAACTTTTTACATTGGCACAAAGTTCATCTTTAAACATTGCGAGAATAAAATTTTGAGCTGTTTATTGCCTTAGATGCATGAAATGCCGAGCTGTCTAGACGGCATATCTGGTTGTCTAGTTCTGTATTTAAATTCTGTATGATGTTAATGATAAGGTGGTCATGTACCTAGCGTTTTATATCTTATAATTTTTCTTGACAACCGTAGTTTAAACTTTTATAATTTTCTTTGAATCTCAAATGCGTTCGAAAAAGAAACTCAGTGAGGTATTATTTAGTACAGGTAGCCATACAAAGGCATTTGGATTTACTACAATTTACTCTTCCAACGGCATTGGTAGACTAACTTATGGTGGCTGGTTGTCTATTTAGTTTATCACTTAGGAGATGCTTAATAGCTAATATATTATTCCCATATTCTGGCTTCGTCTAGGAGAAGGATGATCTAATCCATCTGCAATTTAACATTTCATTTCCCATATTATTTGATCTTCCTCGTCTCATGCATTAAACTGAAACATGTTTCTATTTATTTATTATTATTGTTTTTTTTTTTTTTTGGTACAGGAGGGTATGATGGGAGGTGATTGGAGAAATATCAAAGGACAAGTATTAGGATCTTCAAATAGTAATAAGCAAATTCCACGGAAGCTATTTATGGATTCATTAAGCCCGAGTGACTCTAAAAGTACCGGGGTTTCTACTAGCATGTCTGTGGATGAACTTGCTGTTGACTCTGCTTCTTTCCCTTCTACCTCAAAAGCAGGAGAGGTGAACGAATCCGTCCTCTCGCCCTCTCATCGTAAACAAGTCCATTACTTCAATGATAAACTGCCTGGCTGAGGTCTAGAACATCTTTTACATTCAAATTTAAACTTTGCTTCCAGGTTTCGGATCACTCAAGACACTTGATCGTGCCTTCCTCAACATTGGTAGAATTAACAACCCGACTCGATTTCTTCAAGGAGAGACGTTCTCAATTGATGGAACAGCTCCATAATCTCGATTTAAATTATGGTGCATCATCCTCACAAGACTTCATCTATAAACAACCGCCATCTCCGCCATGGAAATAGCAACGCCGAGCAGGCAAGTCTCTATCCATAATTAGTTCCGATCATCTATTCGTTGTATATCCTCGGTCCTATAGCTATATTGTAAGCAAGTTCTTTGTGTGCCTTTCTAATATTTAAGTTTGGTCTTTCATCTTTAATTTCCTTCCTTTCTTTTTCTTTCTTTCTTATTTTTCCTTACTCCATTGAGGACTTTGGTGGGTTTTGTATCTTCTAGTTCGCTTGTTGTGCATTGATTTTATTGAGGTTTAGACTGAGCGAAGGTGGCTCTTTTTAAAACAAAAGTTAAGGCCTTGGCGTTGAACATATATAATATCATATTTAGTTTCAGAGATTGGAATTTTTTTTCCTTTTCGGGTGCTAAGGAAAATCATTTATATTGTTGGATAATGAAAGTCCCACATTGGCGGGGACTGATCATGAATTTATAATCAAATAATACTCTCTCCATTGGCACGAGGCATTTTGGGAAACCCCAAAGCAAAACCATGAGAGCTTATACTTGAAGTGAATAATATCATATGATTGTGATAGTCTGTTTGACTAACATTGATGAACATTGATGAGTCTGTTAGAATATGACTGGTCTCCTTTATTCCTTTATTTTATTTGAATTTATATATTTTTTATTGAATTTATTTCAAAATTCTGTTATTTGATAAAGTTAATATATTATAAATTATCATTTATCATTTTATTTATTTTTTCATGTTTTTAAGAAGGTTATATTAACTTAAAATTATGAGAATCTAAATTAAAAATATTAAAACTTCATTTTCTTTTTCAATTTGTAAAATATAATATATGGAGAACTATATATACACATATTTGGGTTGACACAATGACAAGTCTATATGTGCTAACCCAATGAGTCGTTTCAAATATGAATAAATACGTTGGTTCATGGACTACTCGCATCGGGGCAAGTTTGAATTGAGATGGAACTAGGCTTGATCGATCTTTAAGCTTTAAATTCATTAATGACCCTAAAATATATCATGTTAAAATCTAAATTTTACGGAGAAAGGTTTTAATACCGTTATAATTCACCCAAAGGTATCCTATGCTTAAATGAGCAATGTTCATCATGAAGTTTGGACTTCCATTCAGAAGATAATTTTTTTTAATAATTATGGTTCAAAGTTACCTTTAAATAAAAAGAATTTCTCAAAAATATATAATTCTAAAAATTAAAAGAAGCAAATGGAATTTATTTAATTTTCTTTTTAATACCACTTGTAAGCATAATTTAGAGTTTTATCTTAAAGTAAAAGACATTTATATTGTTGCAATAATTATAGAAAAATTAGATTCAAGTCACGTTTCATTTATACTTATTAATTATGAATTTAATTTTGATCGGATTACATTTACATTAAGATTTCAACATATGATTATTTTAATAATTTTGTATGAAGTCATTTAATGGTAATTAAATTAATTGATTGCATTATTAAAATTAATTATAATAAATTCTACGTCATAATATGAAAATTGATCAATAGGAAGAGAAACGGCGTCGTTTAAGTGATGGATGAAAAATAGGTGGTATAGGCAAAACAAAGAAAACAACGGAATCTCATTGGAAAAGGAAAAAAAAGAAAAAAAGGAAAAAAGGAAAAAGGAAAATTCCTAAAATCCCCCAAACCCAATCTCATCCTCTTCAAACCAAACGAACTCCATTTCTCCTCTTCTTCCAACCCTAAATCCACATTCTTCTTCTTCTTCCTCCTCTTTCTACAATTCTTTTTCACCGTGGATCCGATCATGCTCTTCAGGTACTCTTCGAATTTATTCGCAATGGTGATTTCCTTTTGTTTTTCTGTTTTTCTTTTTTGATTTCCGACTCTTTCTTTTTTGTCGGCTCTTCTCGGGTTGGGATTCTCCAGCTGATTGATCGTCATCGCAGCTTTTTTTTTTTTTTTTTTTTTTTTTTTTTTTTTTTTTTTTTTTTTTTTTTTTTTTT
>NW_019272018.1:2755152-2790108 GCF_002738345.1 Cucurbita maxima
TTTTTTTTTTTTTTTTTTTTTTTTTTTTTTTTTTTTTTTTTTTTTTTTTTTTTTTTTTTTTTTTTTTTTTTTTTTTTTTTTTTTGTGGGTTTGTTCGATCTAGAGTCTTTGTTATGTTTTGTTTGACCTTTCTTTCTTTCTCTTTTGTCGTGCTTCTGAAGTCGAGGTTTCTTTCGGGGGTAGGCGCTTGATGGGTGTTTTTTTGTTTTTTGTTTTCTTTTTGGGTCGTGGAATTGAAATCTGAATTAAGTCAATCTCGAATTTGGAGGTTAACTCGGCGGTATTTTGCAAAATATGTCTCGATTTTTTTATGAGAAAAGTTGTGTTCCTTAGAAATTTTAATTGGGTTTCTTTCTTGCGTTTGAATTTCCTTTTTTTCGGTAGACGACTACCGGTGGGTGAAGCTTCTTGTCCCGGGGAATGGGAATTGAATATTTGGGTCTGTTAGGGTTTTAGGCCAATTCCATTATTGCATGAGTCTTAATAGGGTTCTTATCTCAATTTCGATTCAACCGTCTGTCTTGTTCGTTTTCTTGGATGAATCATGGAATTTGTGCTTTGTTGAAAGCGTGGCTTCTCTTTGGAAGCATGCTTTTGGTTTTCTTTGTGCGGGTTAATATAATTTCCTTGTTAAGATTTTTCTGATCATCGTTAATAGATGAATGTGTCTAGTTGCTGTTTTTTCTTATGTCACCTTAAAGATGAGATTCATCTGGTTAATTATTTCAAGATTCTTACTAAATTCGAAAATATGGATGAGTCTTCAAGTATACTGATGACTAAATGTTGATCTTTGAATTTCTCTTTGGGGAATGATTTGATGGATTTTAGAAATTTGTATCGAAATTAAAATTTGTGGGTTTTTCCTACATAGGTTAAGTTGCCGTATTTAGGTTGATGTGGTTATGGGCCTTGTGGGTTTTCCCTCACCAAGGCTGAAAGGCTGAGAACTTGTTATCTTCCCTTACCAATGGAAAATATAAACTGTATTTTTATCAGTGGGTAATTCCAACAACGTTTTTAAGTATTATTTGACAGAATTCTGATTAAATTATTTTCATCTTATGTTAATTGCTATTCTTGTGATCTTAACATTATTTTTAAAGCGGAGACCATTAGTTTTGCTACTTCTCTATCTTATTCTATCTATAATGCTGTATTTCAGACCTCTCTTTGCTAGTTTTGAATTCATCTTCTAAGTTATTCTAAACATACTCTTAGGGATACTTTGTAGATGTCTTTATGCCTTTCCTTTACTGTTTTTTTCCCTGTGCATTTCTGTTATTTATTATGTTAACGGTTTATGGTTTTCCTGCAGATATATGTGGTATGAATAAATTGAGTATAATTGATGGAAGATAAGTATACAGATGGCTAAAATGTCTGCTTCCGCTTCTGCATCATGGGAGCGGGCTCAATGCCTTTATGAAAAGGTAGTTTTTTTATTTCTTTTGTTTTTTTTTTTGTTCAAAAAATCATTTTTTGCTTTAAGTCTTTTGTTTGCATAAAATGTGTTCATGCTTTAACCATCGAGGATCAGAGGTAAAACAAATTTTTGGTAGTGTGGATATTAGAATGAAATTAGTTTCGTGCATGTAAGTTAACTTGGATGATCTGGATCTCTTATACAATATGCGTTTTGTGCATTTTTTAATTTGTCAATAATTTTGGTGTCTCTCTTAACAGAATATTGAGTTGGAGAATCGGTGTAGAAAGTCAGCTCAGGCTCGAATTCCTTCAGATTCCAATGCATGGCAACAAATACGGGAAAATTATGAAACAATAATCCTTGAGGATTATGCTTTCTCTGAACAGCACAATATTGAATATGCCTTGTGGCAACTGCATTACAAGCGAATTGAGGAGCTGAGAGCACATTTCAGTGCTGCTTTGGCTTCTGCTGGTTCTAACAATTCTCAAGGCGTGCCCACAAGGCTTGACAGAGTTCCAAAAATAAGATTGCAGTTCAAAACATTTCTTTCAGAAGCTACTGGATTTTACCATGATTTAATATTGAAAATCAGAGCAAAATATGGGCTTCCTTTGGGTTTTTTCTCGGAGGATGCAGACAACCGTATGGCTACAGATAAAGATGGAAAGAAGCCTGCTGACATAAAGAAAGGCCTCATTTCTTGTCATCGTTGTTTGATATACTTGGGTGATCTTGCACGCTACAAAGTGTTATATGGGGAAGGTGATTCAAAAAATCGGGAGTATACTGCAGCCTCAAGTTACTATCTGCAAGCAGCATCACTTTGTCCATCTAGTGGCAATCCTCATCATCAGGTTTTTATGAATATCTTGAGTATTAATCCTTTAGATTGATTTCTTTATTACTGTTTTTGTTTACCGATTTTATATGCTTCATCCTTCTGAGCTTTTTACTTATGATATAAGTGTTTCCAACTTTCAGCTTGCTATATTAGCTTCATACTCAGGAGATGAGCTGGTTGCTGTTTATCGATATTTCCGGAGTCTGGCAGTTGATTCTCCATTTTCTACTGCCAGAGATAATTTGATTGTTGCATTTGAGAAGGTATTTTCCATTTGTATGCCACCTATTGCAGTCTATCATATAAATTTTCTTTTCTTGTCTTTTTCTTGCGCATGACATGCATATAATTTTTAAAATGCTACTATATATTGCTATACCATTCATAACTCAAGGCTGATTGTTCAAATAGAATTATGAAGACCCCATTCGATGACCATCTGGTTTATTTTTTGTTTTTAAAAATTAAGCTTATAAATACTACTTCCACCTTTTTGTTATCTACCCTCTAAAAATGTTTTAAATTCAAGTCAAGATTAAAAAAAAAAGTATCTTATTAAAAGAAGTCTTTGAAATCTGACTTGGAATTCAAAATTTTCTGTAAGAAAGTTGAGAAGAAACCATTGTAAAGTAATTTTGAGGAAACCAACAATTTTTTTTTAAAAAAGAAAACTATTAATGAGATGCTGATCAAACGGGCTAATCTGTTTCAATTATGTATGCTGTTTAATACCATAAAGACTCTTTCCATTTCTGGGACTTTATCAACGGGGCTAATCTTGGGACCATGTTTCTAGCTTTTAGTATTTGCCTTGCCTATTACTTCCTAATTAACTTCACTGAAGTCTATAGTGGTCCTAGAGCTGGGCAATTCAATATGGATACTGAACTATCTGAGCCATCCTTGGCTTTTTTTTTTTTTTTTTCTTTTTCTTGTAACAGAACCGTCAGAGCTATTCTCAGCTGTCAGGGGCTGCTAAAACTTCTGTGGTGAAGGAAACACCTATTCGATTTAGTGGAAAAGGACGGAAAGGAGAAGTAAAGCTTGCAACTAAAGATTCTAGTGCTGAACCCCCAAAGGAGAGTGTGCTATCTCCACAGGAGCCATTTAAATCCTTTTGCATTAGATTTGTTCGTCTAAATGGAATTCTTTTCACGCGCACGAGGTAATTACTTGTTTTGTTCCTTTTTTTTTGTTTGGGGGTGGGTTCCAATATATATATCTCTCTGAATCTGTTTCTTCTCCTCCTTCAGCCTAGAGACGTTTACAGAGGTTCTCTCATTGGTTAATAGTAGTTTCTCAGAACTTTTGTCTTCTGGACCTGAAGAGGAACTGCTTTTTGGAACAGTTGCTGCTGAGAATAGTCTCATCGTAGTTAGAATTATTGCAATTCTTATATTCACAGTTCACAATGTGAATAAAGAAACTGAAGGTCAGACGTACTCAGAAATTGTACAACGGGCCGTTTTGATACAGAATGCACATATTGCAGTTTTTGAGTTGATGGGTTCTATTCTTGATAGATGTTCCCAGTTGTGTGATCCTTTATCAAGTTTTTTTCTGCCTGCTCTTCTAGTTCTTGTTGAATGGTTGGCATGTTGCCCGGAAATTGCAGCAAGCAGTGAAGTTGATGATAAACAGGCTACTACTAGATCAAAATTTTGGAACCGTTGCATCTCCTTCTTCAATAAGCTTTTGTCTAGTGGTTGTGTGTCTTTAGATGATGAGGATGAAACTTGCTTTTTTAACCTCAGTAAGTATGAAGAGGGCGAAACTGATAATCGGCTTGCATTATGGGAGGATCTTGAATTAAGGGGATTCTTGCCACTTCTTCCTGCACAGACTATATTGGATTTTTCAAGGAAGCATTCTGGAAGTGATGGCAATAAAGAAAAAGTTGCTCGCGTTAAAAGGATTCTGGCTGCAGGGAAGGCTTTAGCTAATATAGTCAAGATTGATCAAGAACCAATATACTACAATTCTAAGGTGAAAAGGTTTTGTACTGGTATTGAACCTCAAGTGCCAAATGATTTTGTCATTCCATCGTCTTCTACCATGATGCCTGGTCCAGGCAATGCAATGCAAGGAACTCAAGTAGAGAAAACAAATAACTTGGCAGTTGGGAAGTCAAGTTCTCAGCTAGTTTTGGAAGGTGAAGAGGATGATGAAGTAATAGTCTTTAAGCCTCTAGTTGCTGAGAAGCGAATTGAAATGGCTGATGCATTGCGGTCAGGTTATGAGGGTTTGCAACTTGCGAGAAATTCTTCTGGGGGTGATCTGAGATCCTATGGTGGCATGACAACCTCTTCTGAGGATATTCACCTGTCAAGTGGTTTTGAATCAAGTTCTCAAGCACCTATGACTGCTGCTAATATTAACACTCTCCATTGGCAAACAATTCAGTCAAATGCTTCTAAATGGCCTCTTGAACAGAAAGCTTGTCTTGTTGACAGCTTGCAAACTTTGAGGTTATTGGAGAATGGGCATGGGATGAAATCTGATCTTCAGAATGATATAAGCATGTTTAATCCTGCAGTTCACTCGATGCCTGTCAAACAAACTGTTAGCATGAATAATGATGTCTTTTACAATGACAAAAAGCCCCTAGGAGCTCAAGTACAATCTAGGAATGATGGTCCTGTCTCATTTGGAGGTGTTATCGACCCAATGACTACAGGTGTATTTTCTAGCCTTCAATCAGGGTTGAGAAAACATCCAGTAAGTCGACCAGTTAGGCATCTTGGACCTCCTCCTGGTTTCAATCACGTTACTACTAAGCATGCTAATGAATCCCTTCCTGGTTCAGAGTTTAGAAGTGAGAATCAGACCATGGATGATTATAGCTGGTTGGATGGGTATCAGCTGCCCTCTTCTACAAAAGACTCTGCTAATGCTACACATCTCACATCTCATATGAATGCTCAGCAAATTGGTGGTAGTAATGTATTGAGTGCGGCAATCAGCTTCCCTTTTCCTGGCAAACAAGTTCCAAATGTGCAGTCTCCGATAGGAAAACAGAAAGGCTGGCCTGATTTCCAGGTTCTTGAGAATCTAAAACAGCACAATGAACAACATCTGCAGCCACATCAACAGCTTGTGAATGGTGGTAGCCAACTCTTTACTCCACTGCCTGAGCAATATCCAGGACAGTCTATTTGGACAGGTCGTTACTTCATGTGATGTCAGTATGAGAGTATAGATGGTATGTCACTTATCTCTCTGAACTGTTGAATTGCTGAATTGTGATGATATTTGAATGGTTAACTTTATTAAAAGATTTAATCTTAACATATTTCCTTGATTATTGAGGTCTTTGGGAATGATGATGGTGATTGTACCACATCCTGGTGCCAAATTGAACTCCACCTTTGCTGCTTGTTGAAAAATTTGTTGGAGCATTTCTGGCCTTGGATTTAAGCAGGCACTTGCTACCATAACAGGTACTTTACCTTCCACATCTACCTTTTTGGAAGTCTTTGTACTAGTCTTTGTACCATGGTGGTGGATGGTGGGACTGATCCACATCTGGTGAAATGCTATCCATTTTGGCTGTTGTGTTATCTTGTTAATTTGGGTGGGTTAGGTGTAAGACGACTTTACACATTCTGTATTTTTTCTTTTTGTTGTAGCAAATTGGCCGAGCTCTCCAGCAAGAGGAAAAGGAATTTGGGAACATTTTTTCGATAAGCTGTTCGTATGGAAGTAAATGCCTTGTCAGGTTGCTTGGGTTGGTTAGAAGGTCTTTTACGTTGATCGATTTTGGGGCTTATCTCACAAGGGGTTGGTGGGATAAGTGGTGTACTCAGTAATCTCTACTTAACTGTCGAGTCTAGCTGTTGAAATTGCTTTTACTATCAACATCCGATGGCAGGTGATAATATTGTGCTGCTTGGCAAGTTCTTTCTCCGAAGACTTATTGGTGTATTCTATGCGGGTAAGAATCTACATTACCTAAACTGGATGATGGTGGGGTTGGTTTCAAATCATATGTTGTTTAGTTTGGATGGATGACTACACTCTTTGATATGAATCACCCTTCCCTTGCTTTCAGTTGTGAAAGAAAGGAGGTTGGTTGTTATTATGCACTATTATGTTACTACGAGTGAACTGGAATCTTTGGGAACTTTCTAGTTTTAAATGTCGTCGGGTCAGTCGGTCTTTCTTTCTAGTATGGAAATAATTTGTCAAATGTGACAGACAGTTCGCTTGTTACTTATGTACTATGGTTTGTCCCATCATTTTGTGTATGTTTAAATAGTAAGGTTCTATTATTGGTTCATATTCTTAGCATGATTTATTATTGAGGAGATAAAGATATGCACACAATGTATGGTTGGTTGGTTGTGACAAGGATTGGAAGGTTAGAGCAATGATGAGATAAAAGTGTAGGATTAGATTCTTGGGTAATGTCTCTCTAAATCATTTATCGAGCTTAATTTAAAAGCTTCTATTGGAACCTAATCCTAGGCTTGAATTGGCCGTCAAGCTTTAAGGGCCCATGGTAGAATTAGTCGGTTTCAAGATTCTAAAACGTGTCTACTAAACAAAGGTTTTTATACTATTATAAGAAGTGTTTCGTTTATCTCTTTAACCGCTTTGTTCTCACCCCTCACCAATGTGAGATTTCACAATCCACTCCTCTAGGGGTACACCACTAATGACAGTTTGATACCATTTATAACAGCCTACTATTAGTAATATTGTCATCTTTGGACTTTTTCTCTTCCATTTGTAACCGTCTACCATTAGTAAACATTGTCTTTTTTGGGCTTTCTCTCCTGACTTTATCTCAAAGGTCAGTCTTATAAGAAATGTTTTGTTCCCCTCTCCAATTGATGTGGGATCATAACCGTCAGCTTCACAATTTAAAACGCGTATGTTAGAGAGAGGTCAGCTTCACAATTTAAAACGCGTATGTTAGAGAGAGGTTTTTAGGTTTCCACACCCTTATAAGGAGTTTGTACCTTATTTTCAACCGACATGAGATCTCACAGTTAGTGTCTGAATGATTTGATATGATTCATGTTTTGTGTATGTATATTTCACATATCATGTATAATTATATGGAAATTTCATGCATGTGTCTGTGAGAGTAACATGTCGATATATAAACCATGTGTCTGTGAGAGTAACATGTCGATATATAAACTATGGAAGTGTAATAATAGTTAACCATATTACTTCACAAGATGTCGATGCTATGACAAGAGACTTTTGATTATGCCAAGTAGATGTCAATTCCTAACCACTAGCTGAACATTATAAAATAAACCTAATAAATCTAAGAATAAAGTTGCTTGGATCTCAACATTATATTTATTTATTTATTTGAAAAAGAAAAAAAAAAAAAGAAAGAAAAATGAAAGAAAAGAAACATGAGCCATTGTTCCATTTCATCGAATTTATTTTAGGGTAAAACAGAAAAGAGAGACAAAGTGGTTCTCTCTGACCTAAAACAGAGTCGAGTTCAAGCGGCGGAAGGCGGCGTTTTGGTGAGCTGAGGGAACTGCTCGGCGCCGGAAACCTCCTGGCTGGCGGCTGTTTTGGGCCGTTGAATGGCAATTGAGGCGGCGGCATTTGCAGCAGCAGCAGCAGCTTCAGGTGCTGCTTGATGGGGTTGGCCGGAAAAGGCTCCGGCAATAGACCGCCCGAAGTCCAAGATCTGCGAGGGATCCTCGCCGGAGATCAGCTCCGGCGGAAGTACTTGGGAGGGCTGACGGTGGTGTCGCGGACGAGGCATATTTTCAGGGATGAGAACGGTTTGGACTTTTGACGAATTTAAGAAGCTCTGCGACTCCAAAGGGAAACTTATACCACGCGCGCGTGACACAACTCTCCTAAATTTAATTAAAAACTAATTATTTAATACTCATATTTCTATTAATTATATATTTTTAATTTATTTTCTTCTTTTTTTTTTTAATGAGACTTGAATAATTGTGTATCAGAGCATAAATTAAACATTACAAATATTAGAGAATATAATGAAATAATTTCCATATTGAAAGTAATAAAAAGTAATAAAAAGTGGTTAAAAAGCAAAAATAATTTAATGTATGGTTTTTTAAATTTTGTGGACAATGTTATATGGGAAGGATGTGACAAATATGTAATTTTTTACTCTAATTTTATAAAGATTTTACTCTAATTTTATAAAGATATGATTTAAATTCATCGTCAAAACTTTATAATAAGGCGTAAGCAAATTCAATCTTGACATGTAAAAAAACATCACATATAACAGTGTGATACTAGGATAGTAACATAATGACAAAAAAAAAAAAAAAATGAAATTGCTTCAATATCTTTTTATCTCGGGTGAGGTTTGGAACTCAATCACTTTATATCTAGTGGAAAAGCAGCTCGATCGACAAAAAATAAGAGAGGGTTCCCTGGAATCGAGTCGTGTCTCATTCATAATGTGACTGACCAATCATTCTCTTGATATCAACGAGAAGACAATAAAAATTAAATTCAAATCTTAATAACCCAAAAGGGTGAGTGAGTAAATATATATATAGAATAATATATTTTTCAGATAATTGTTATAAAAATAAGATATGTATTAAATTATTTAGTAATTAACAATGTCTGGCAATCGGGATATTGTATGAGGAGCATGATCGATAAATATTAAATAATTGAATCTAAAAAATGTCATATTATTTTCTGTATTTATCTTTAAAAAAATAATTATTCTATTTTATATTTAACTCAAACTAATACATTAGATTAGTAGAGATGTTTAAAGGACGAAGATGAGAAAGTCTTTTACGTCTCTGTTTCTACCACCTATTTCAATTTATATCCCCTCAATTTTTTTCTTCTATTTCAAATAAAATTTTAATGGATAATTTTTATTGAAAAAAAGATTCATTCAATAATATTCCAAAAGAAAAAATATAATTAGAGATAATTTTATTAAATTTATTTTGCTAAATAGAGAGATTTCTTCGTGCTCTCTTTTTCATTTCTCATTAGGTTAGAGTAGGTCTCTCGGAGTCTCGACTTCACAGGTTAAATAGATATTTCTATAATAAAGTTTAGAGCCTATTTTTTAAAATTATTACGATTAACAAAAAAAAAAAATTCATAAAATTTAGATTAAACCATATGAAAAAAATCAAATTAGAGAGATAAAAAAAAACGTTTAAAATCATAAAAATTCCAATAAAGAATTTGCAATTATCATCACAATTTTTTTATCAAATTAAAAAAAAAAAAAAGAAAAAAAAAGTTAAGATTGTAACGGTAAAATCTAAAATTTAAAAAGAGGAAAAAAGAAAAAGAAACAGTGCCACGTGGAGATAAGGTCCCCCAGATTTTGGAGGGTTGCTCCAATAATGTTGGTGGTGGAGTCAGTGTACGGCCAACACATGGACCAAATGCACCCATCTAATATATCCTATTCCTTTTTATATTTATTATTCCTTTTATTATTATTATTATTATTATTATTATTATTTATTTTTTTTGCATTATTCCATGTATCTACCCTACCCTTATTTTTATTATATACATTAAATATATCATTATCATATTCGCGTGTATTTTTTTTTCAATTTAGTTCCTTATATTTTAATATTTTTTATTTAGTTCGAGATGGTTGGTAATATTAGAATTGACTAATGATAATGTTTAACTACGTCATATCTACTAAATCGAAAGACAAATTTCAAAGGCTATAAGATGTGATACAAAGTATCGTATTGCTTTTTGCAGCCTTTATCTTTTTTGGAAGTCAAAACGTCGAAACATTGATGGTCCACTGGAAAAGATAATAACGGTAAGGATGTTGGATATTAGCACGAACCAAAGAATCTTTTAAGATACGATGAAAAATCATAAAAAAAACTTCATGGAGCAGTTTCTGTGGCAATCTCGAACTTATATATATATATATATTTATTTATTTATGGGATGATAAGAACTAATTTGAAAAAATAATAAAATATTTATTTTTTTATTTCTTCCACAAAGATCTTTTTTTCTCTTACATTATCCTCTCTCTCTAAATAAATAAATAAATAAATATATAATATATATATATATATATATTCAGAAGTGTTGTTCCTGAAAGTGTGCAAGATTCTTGGGTACATTCATTTTGGTTTGGGGTGTATTCGTGAACCAAATTTAATAATCTCAAAACAAAGGATATTATAATTTTCATTATCTTTGTGTTCGGATTTGTGAATCTGTGACAATTTTATTTGATTTGAATCTCATGTGAAATTGAGGAAGCCTCCAAAGTATAGTGGTGAGATGTTATATCTAAGTGTTTTAACATTATGTTAAGACATCACTATACTGACTCATGTGATAAAAGCCATTTTGTGCAACGGTCTCGAATCATTACAATTACTCTATTATCTCTCTCCTCGACACTTACAAGTCTAAAATGTTCTCTTTTTTTTCATGCTTCAGTAACATTTGAGAGTGCAATAATTTGCTTTGTAGAGGCACCAGGAATTAAAATGTAAATGACAGAATGTCGTGATTACATATATTAGCTTTGTAGAAGACGTATGTCATATTATGGTAGTATTGTATGTACCATCCTACAAAATGACAATTTTTATGTGGAATCTCATACATGGGTACATTGAGCATGAATTAAAAGAATGATTTTGGGTCCTATATCTTCTTGAGATCGCTATGTGAGAGTGCATAAGCTTATATGTAGACCTAGGGTTTACAAAAACGAAATATTCACCTAATGAAACATCATGTACGTGCATAAGTTATGTGTAGAGAAGGTATGAAGTACCTTGTATCAAAATCCACCCACAAAATGAAATTTTAACCTATAGTCATAAACTCGATTTTAGGTCTCATCAAAACATGAAATCATAGTTGAATGTGTTTGCATTTGTTTATCCTAACCGAGGATTCTCTTCCTAAGTATTTTTAAATATTCATCTTATTATAACCCTTTACAAATAAGAGTAGGAGACTTGTAAGTCTATTGAGAAGGCTATAGACCAAAGCCATAAATAGTGCTATCATAACATACAAGAGCTCATGGCCGGAGTCTAATTATAACGAAGAATCCATACCAAATTCAATTAAGGGATGGCCAAACCAGCCATGGGCCACTTGATGACACTGAGGTAGACGTTGGTGGGAGAGGAGGAAGAAGCCACAAACAAATCAAAGAACAAAATGCACACAGAAAAAGCAGCCCACAGTCAAGTTCACTTTTCCATAAAGGCATTGAGAGAACCATGCTATGATGTTTCTTAACTCCAAAACAGTAGCTAAATTGCTTTGGATTCCTTTCTCTAATCTAACAATACAAACAATTAGTCACCTTTTCCATTGCACTTTCAAACATAAAAGCGCTTTGTGTAGACAAAACATGGCCTCTACCTGCCCCACAACCCCACTCCAATGGCATAAATTTCAACAACCTTAATCATACCTTCTTTTAGCCTTTCTTCTTTTGTCTTCCCTTCTCTAATGAGTGATTGGGTCAATGAGTCAATTAAGTTATCTTAGGGTTGAGTTTGGCTCGACTTCCTTCACATAGAAACCCTAGTTCTACTTAGACCTCTTAGCTCAAGGCATCATTTGTTGAGGATGTTGGAGTCCCACGTTTTCTAATTAAGAAGAAGATTGTGGGTATGTAAGGAACACTATTTTCATTGGTAATAGACCTTTTGGAAAAACGAAAAGTAAAATCATGAGAGCTTATACTCATAAAGGATAATATCATACTAGTGTGGAGGGTTGTTGTTCCTATAGTGGTATCAGAGTCATACTCTATCTTAATTTAGTCACGTCAATAGAATTCTTGAATGATGAACTAAAGGTGTACTTTGTTTGAAGGCTCTATCGAAGGAGTTTGTTTGAAGGATCCACAAAAGGAGTCAAACCTCAATTAAGAAGAGGTTGTTTGAAGGAGGCCTCACGGAGGCTCTATGGTGCACTTTGAGGGGAGGATTGAGTAAGTTGTTCCCATCAACCTCCTCACCTTTGGATACTTCCATCTCGTTTTGTTGCAGCGGCAGCACCCGAGCACCTCATGTTGCACCATTCCTGAGTGACCTTTTTTTCTTCTTTTATTGCTAATGGTGTCGCTTGCCAATCTTTGATTCTCGCTGACGCCATTTGCATTTCGTCGATCAACATGTGCAATGTCCTCATAGTTGTTGGATTTTTGCAATAGCCGATCGTTGCGCACCTCAGCAGTGATCTTTCTTATTTATATTTTTTTTTCTCTCCCTCTCCCCCTCGGGACTCTCTTTTTGTCGCCCTTGACTAAGGCTCGCATTCCTCTCTCCAACAATAATTTCTACATGATAACCTCGTGCATGTGTGCAATTCATTATAGTCATGAAATATCTATACGTTTTTCCTTCGATTCTATACTCTTACGGGGTGCCCTACAAACATGAAATTGATATATGTAGGGTCAGTGTGTGAAAATGATACCACTTAAATATGAAAGTGATGCATACCCGACAACACCTAAGGAGTATGAAAGTGATGCTTGTCTAGTGAGTTCCATATGCATAAAAGTGATATGCATAGAACTATGTGTATGAAAGTGATGCACATCTTGAGTACAAAGAAAAAAGAAACTGAAATCTAACATCAACTTTTAGGTCTAACTGCAACCAAGATAGCCATGTTTGGATGGGTATGCATTTTTCTATCCTAGCAATGAAGTTACTTACCAATTAACAATTACACTTGAACACTATGTTAGAACAGCTTGTTTGGATACAATCACCATGAAAAACTCTATACATTCTGCGAAAAGTAACTCATAACACATCGTAGCGATAATTATGATAGATGATTTAGAATAGATATTAAAAACTAATACTCTCTTTAAGGAGAGTTGCATGCTAAAATGATTAAAAAAATAGTATAGGAGATTAGTTATAAATACCATTTGATGTGAAGCCAGGGAAGTTTGAATAGCTCCTGATACCCTGATAGAAGTGTCAAATTTGCACCACCTATGATTATCAGAAGAATGCCCTGCTACCGTAAAAAACTCGGGATCCGTCCTTTTTCTTTTGATCGGTTTCTGGTTTCGTATCGTGGTTTTGAATCAAAACACCTCGGTGTTCATTCTCGGGCTTATTGAGATCCATTGGAAGTTTCATATTTGCCAAAGAATCTGTAAACGGCTGCATACTCTTCATGTACATGTCCACAATTTGCTGCTGCATTGCAGACTGCTCAGTTTCAAGATTAATGTTCCCTAATGGAGCTGAAAGCACCCGATCATATTGAACAGAAGGGATATTTCCTTCCTTTTTTATGTTAATCTTGTCTTCCTTGTTTGAAATTTTTGATTCATTTTCCTCTGCTGCCCCGCCGCTCTTCCTTGAAATTGAAGTGTCTGGACAAGGACCAGGGACTCGATTTCCAGCCTCGGTAGTAACGACAAAAGTATCGACAGAATTCAACAATGCACCTGAAAAACGTGCTTTCTTTTCGACAGAATCAGCAGAGTTTCTATCATCACTCAAACTCGTTGTCGTGGAGCTTAAGAAGCTAGAGTTTTGAATGCTGCTGTTGTTTGGTGAAACTGATCCAGCTGGGTGTTCTTTAGAAGAATTTGCAGTCATTTCAAAGTCATAGGCTGGTTGGGGAGGCGACACACCGAGACGAAGAAACGTGGCAATTCCAGGTCTCGAACAAGAACTATTTTTAGCCAAATCAAAGTACTCAGACACCATTTGTTTATTCTCCATCACCACATTAACATCAGGGAATTCAATCCTAGAATATTCTGCTGGATCCAACAACATAACTTCTGACGATATCGACGAACATACAGGCACATCTGATATCGAATTCGACTCATCAACAGGCAACGATTTATCCAAAGACAGACTCAACCGTACCGTCCCAGCAGGGGAATGGAACAGATCCGTGGAAGAGAGACTATAATTCTCAGTCACTTTCCCTTTACCAAGAACTTGTGAAAGAGGGACCAAAGCAAACCCCAAAAGCTGATCTTCCAAGTAGGTTCTAGCCTTACTAAGCATCCAAATCTCACATTTGAGCACAGAGTCAAACTGAGAGATTTTCATCCTCAAATTCTCATTGAAATCAGGATTCTTCCCACCTCCCTGAACGACTCTAGTGGACAAGGTCTGGTCAGGATTATAAGTGAGGGAAAACTTTGCATAAACATCCTGGTTTTCATATATGCATATATTGTGAATGTTCCTAGCATGATGAACATAAATTTCAAGAACCCTAGAAGACTCAGAATCATCCATGTTCCTTGAAAACATATCGTATTGCAACTCAGAAATCTCATCAAAAGAATTCATCACTTCTCCACACGAATCAACAAAACAACAGATCAATTACAAACGAATCCATCACAAGACAAAGCGAATCAAAACTCGAGAATCTGAAGAAAACAGAGTCCATTTCGAATCCCACGAATTTCTCCAAAATCCATCAAAGAAAATCGCAAAATCAGAGAGAAAGAGACACTTACATGAAAAGGAAAACAGAGAGTAAATCGAAGGGAATGGTGATGATTGAGGGTTGTTGGTATGAACAGCTGTTGAAGGATTTTGGTGAAAGGAAGGAGGGGTGGGTGAGCGATGGAGATTTTTGGTGTTTGGAGGTTTCGGGGGGTTTGTTTTGGTTGACATTGCGGCTTCCACTTCCGGCGATTATTGGTTCCACTGAGGCAATTGGAGGCCCCCACTCGGTCCCAACTCCACTCGCTCTCGCAATCTTGCGCGGGTGAATCAAATCCCATGACGCTCACGAAATATGATCACCTACTCCATTCTTAGCTCCGCGTTAGCCATTCATGGAAAAGATTGGTCTCCAACCACCATTTTTGCAACTTACATGGTTCCAATTTGAGTCGCTTCATGTGTTCCGTACATAAATGTTGAATTAATGAAGTTATTCTTAAATGCTTGTTGAACACATGGTTCAGCATTTTGGTTTAACAATTGATATCATCCATCAAGACAAGTTGGACATTGTTGCTGTCGTGATCAAAATTTATGACATTGTCACCGTCATGCTTGTTCACAACGTGTTGCTTATGGTCGCATGTCGAAGGTCCCAGTCATGCTTGTCTAAGGACCTATTGTCCATGGCTACATACCCGTTCCAGACCCCTCTTACTTGGTTTCATGTCATAGCCTTTTATTATTATTGTTGTGTTAATATGGAAATGTATGATCGGTCACTAAAATCATGTCTACATCTGTCAGGGCTAAAATGTCTCAAAATGTACTATAGGAGGTATGCTAGTTGTCAGTTTTTCATACCCGGGTTATATGCTATCAAAGTTGTTGTTTTTACCCGCTCGCTTTTAACTTATAACATTGATTTCTTTAAATTTGTTTCAACGTAGTTTCTTGCTCGCGTTTTCTTATACATGACTCGGCTCTTTTCCACTAGCTTGGTACCAATTTCGATTAATAGGTGTAACGATGTCTTTTAGAACTCTTATTTATACACTACCATATTATTGTATGGCTCCGATCCAAGGTTAATTGATCACTCGACCACGAGAAAAGAAATGGCATTTATATGGCTCAAATTTAGATCCCACAAAGTTGTAGTATGTTTACGTTATGCCCGAGTGCATTTGAACAAACTCCTAAAAAATACCTTTAGTTTTAGAGGCGGATAGTTATTTATTTGTTTCAAAAATATATTTGAACTTTATCCCGTGTTTCAAAAATACCCTTAAATTTAAAAAAAATTCATTAATAGTTTTCAATTTAAAAAAAAAAAATTGAAAAAAAAAACACTCTTCTCTTAATATTATGTTTAAAAAAATATCTCCGTGTAACAATCTTAGATTTCTACTAACCTAACTATCATCTTCATAACATCATCTCTTAGATAAAAATAAGCATTTAAAACATATCGTAAAGCGTTGTCATGAACTTACATGTTTAAAAAAGTCTTTAAAGCAACCTAACGAAATATTAAATAAAACAAAGTAAATATTAAAATTGAAAAATGCCTTATATTAACGTATTATATAAGAATTTAAATACAATTATCCGACGCATGTATCATGATTTTTACTTGCGATGTCGTCGTCAATCGTACATGGGTACCTTGCATTTTGTCTGAAAAATAAAAGTAGTACATGACGGAAGTATTTTATAAAATAGTGATATTTGAATTTAGTTGATTTAAATAAATGAAAATTTGTTTGAGAGGGGTTGATTTTTAAGGTTTAAATTTGAAGTGAAGGTTTGAAAATAAGTAAATGTAGATATTTTACGAATTAAAATAAAAATTTAAATAAATGATTTCATGATTTAATAAAAATTGTTTCAAATTAAAATGAATTTTAAACTTTTTAAAAATATTAATAGAATCTATTTATTTGTATTTAATGTAAATATACAAATAAAAATAAAGCATAAGTAAAGGCTCCTATCTCTTATTTCCCCACTGAACAAATTCAAATGCTAAAACAAAGCATCCAACACGTTTAAATATGGATCCAACTAACTCAACAAACACAAAAGTAACTCAATTTATTGGATTACCATAGCCGGAACCACCAGCCAATCCTCCACCGCGCCCGGCGGAGCTTCCATACACATCACTAGGATCGATGATCGGTGACGACGTCGAACCGCCATCTCCGCCTCCTCCCAGATGCAAATCCGACAACATTGGAAACCCTTCTCTAGCTTCCACTCCATGGTCGTATAAATAGCCTTTGAAAACATGGCCGCCAATCTTCACCACGGCTTGATATGCATATTCATTCCCGCCACTACCGCCACCCTCCACCGCCGTCACCCGGACGCACTTGAACACTGCCGGCGCTCGTACTTGTTCCGGCAGCTTCTTCGCCCTTTTATAACTCATATCTGCAGCTGCATTAAGACAAAGACCTCTTGTTTTATTTTCTACCAGAAACTCAGCATGTTTTTAGAGGTCGTACATGATTCATCTGACTCTTAAAATTAGCGGATGTCGTTTTTTTTTATTAATGTAGATAGCATACATGGAAGCTGATGAACGTAATTGATTAAATTATTGCAATTTAGGGATTAAAATATAATATTTGAAAATATCGGGATCGAAATGAAATAGTTCGAAAAATCTAGGGATGAAAATGCAATTTCGATCTAAAAAGGGTTTGGAGATTTGATATCACCTGAGCAAGTGTCGAAGCTTCGTGTTGGAGTATTGGAAGTGGAAGTGTGAGAATTGGTGGTTGTTTGTGATGCAATGAGCCTCGGCTTCTTCCCGCCGGAGGTGGAGCCCGATGAAGTCCCACCAGTGGCGGCGGCGGCGGCGGCGGCGCTCAGTACTTGGCGTTCTCTCCGCCGGGCTGCTGGAACCCACGTGCTCTTCACGTGAGTAGCACAGTCAAAACCTCGGCTTTTACAGCAACTCCGGCACCGGCGGTGGTTGCAGTCTTTCTTAGCTTGGTTCCCACAGTCATGGCAAGTCCCAACGCCGGAATTCAAGCTCGACCCACCTCCCAAAAACCCAAACCCATCAAAATTATTCCCATGAAATTGAACCCCACCTCCTCCGCCGCCGCCGTCGCCGCCGCCGCCGCGGCTGATCATCAAATTAGTCTCTTCAATTCCGACACTTGACGGCGCAATACCAGTAAGAAGAGGCAAAACACTAAGGCCAACTCCATAGCCAGAGGCCATGAGACCCACCATGTCCGTCGGCGGTGGTGCCGTGTGGCCATACGCACCGGCAATAGGTCTGGAGGAGGAGGAGGAGGGCCACATCCTAGCAACCGGTACGGCAGCAGCGGAATTGAAACCGAGAGAAAGTTCATCATCGGCGGTGGGAGGAGCCGCCCAATCGGCAAAGGCACCGGAATCGGAAGGAAGGCGGCGTGCGGCAGCCACAGCTGATGAATCTCCGGCGAGAAAAAAAAACCCTAATTGTAAGCAAAACCTGTCTTAAACTAAAATTAAGATCTTAAAACGATCTAACAGGATCAAGGGTACTGAGGAACTGACAGAAACATAGATTCTAAGCAGAAATATATGAATGTTTGTAGCTAAAAAGCTAGAAATTGAGAGAGAGAGAGAGAGAGAAGCAATTTTGGATTGAGAGATGAGAGGAAGGGTGATGGTTTATGGAGGCATTTGAATTTGTTTGTTGTGTAAAAAGTGGTATTGTTTTCAGAGTGTGTGCAGCCATTAATGGCATCGCCGACTATTCTCTCTCCTTCTCCTCCTCTACTTTTCTGCCTTTTCTGTCTCTAACCATCCTTGTGTCTCCAAGTACTTATATACTTAGTACCACCACTCTACTACCCATTTCTATCTCTTACTTTTCAGGTTGTTTCTTGCATTCAGGTTTGGAGAAATTTCTTTCTGTTAGCTAAACAACGTCGGGATGGGTTTATATTCCCTATTTTCGTCTCCACTTCAATTTCTCGCTCCACCCTATTATTGATATCTTTGTAACATAGCTAGTAAAAGCTTTTAATTTTTCATAGTTTGTGATAATGTCCACAAGATCATTATCTGCGTAGTAGAGATGTCCGTTTAATTTGCAGGATTTTGCTCTAAACGGAACTGAAAATGAAGGAGGAATCAAGAAGAAATTTCTCTTCATTAGCTACACGGGGTCTAGATAGGATTATATTCGCTGTTTTCGTCTTTGCTCCAATTCTCGACCCACCGTATTGATATCTTTGTAGCATAACGAGCAACACTAACAAAATCTTCAATTTTGCATGGATTGTGATAATGCCCTAAGATCACGCCATCTAAAAATTACGAGAGCTGATTTGAGGCACTATTGTTAGCTTGTCAATTTGAACAGCTATTTGTCATATAGGTGAACCAATTTAAGTATAACTCAAAAATAATATATTTTAATTCAAAGGTTTTTAGGGTTAGGGTTGAACTAAAAAAATTATTTAATACCGATTTAATGGGTTAATAATATAACATATAAGAAAAAAAGTATTATAAACTTTAAGTTAAAATTTTATATGATTATTTATGGGATTTTTTTTTAAATAAAAAAAAAAAATTAGATTTTGGATATTTAAATCAGGCCAACCATTGATATTTGTTTTGATTCCCATGTTATGAAGCTCAACATTTTACGTTTTCTTGAATTGACCTCTATCATTATTTTTTTTCATTAATTGCTCCCTAAAAAAAACAAAATTGCCAAATTGGTCCTTCAAGGCCCAAATACTGACGTGGCATTTTCATTAATAACTCCCCAACAAAAATAAAATGGTCAAAAGGGTCCTTGAAAAGACAAATGGTGACGTGGAAATGTTGATGTGGCCTTGTTTTTTAAATTCAAATTTAATGCTATTTTTGCTCATTCAACTTTATAAATATATTTTCCTAAATTTTTCAAAAATTTCAAAAATAAGCTCTTTAATTTTTTTTTTTACTTTTTATTAAAAAACGAAAACCGCCTAACACTTATAAATCATCTACAAATCTCAACATTTCATTGGGTGTCCGATGAGACTAGAGTCGAACCTAACCGTTGAACCCGAGGGTTGTGTATGTACCCCACTGAGGACAAAGAGAAAGTAAAGACTCAACGCAAGATGAATGAGACTGAACTACGGAAGCTCGCTCAACCGGATATTATTGTTACAGTTCCATACGAGTATTTTTCTAATTTTTAATTTAATTTTTTAATTTTTAAGTTTTGAAATATATTTTTATTAATTTAAATATGGTTCTCTCTCCTCTATCATTAGGTCTACCTGTCCTCTCTCTTGGAGAAATGAATTTTTGTCTAAGAACAGAACAGAGACCCAAGTCGGTCAAACTCCATCCCTCTCTATAATTTTCATAAATAATAATTATTGTAGTAAATAAATACACAATAATTGTGAGGAAAATAATATATGTTGCTAACTCTAAACTTATTTTGTGGAGGAAATGATTTACTAAATAATTACTCAATCATTCATTATTTAATTTAATATTCAACACAAAATTGTAAAGAATTCGTGAGAAAAAAACCAAAAAATTATACACGGGTATAGACTTTCCGCTCGTGTATATTTTTCTTAAGCTTTTAAACGAGGGCGTCGATAATCAGTGGGCTTGGATGCATTTAAGCCAAGTTCTCGGGTGGTGGGTCTTCAAAAATCTTCAAGTTTATCGTGTTCTCGTAACAACATATGGTGTGAAAAGACTAATATAACTGCTAGTAGATACTGCCTGTTTTGATCCATTACGTATCGCCGTCAGCCTCATGGTTTTAAAACGCGTCTACTAGGGAGAGGTTTTCACACGCTTATAAGGAATGTTTCGTTCTCATCTCCAACTGATGTGGGATCCAGATAACTCTTCTTTTCACATTCTTTTCGTTTCACGGTTTATTCTCTCCTTCTGTCTCGAATCAATGAAGGTAATAGTGATTTTGACTAAAAAATTTGACATGACCGATAAAGAAGTTGAGTCATTTCAAGACAACTAATCTTCGAATAGGTACGATCGAACATTGTGGTTGATATTCATCCTATAGTGTCGCTCGAGAAACTTTAGTAACAAGTAAACATATATGAGCCATACATGAAGGAATCATTGCAACATTATGTTTTGAAAAACTATAATGAATGAACCATATAAAGCATGAATCAAATTACAAGATCCCCAATAAGATGGGACGAAGCAAAGATTGAAAAGGAAAAAGAATATATTCAAAATTTGAATCTAAATATCCCATCTTTTTTGTTTATAGCCATGTTCTACACATTCAAGCCATTCAATTTCTTTGAAAATTCCCTTTGATTCAAACTTTGAATTTTGTGAACAAGTTTCTTATACTTTCAAAATAATACCATGAATATGAAAATTCCCTTTTTTTTTTTTTTTTTTTTGTTCTTCATTATTGTATACCTCGATTCAATTTATTCTTGTTCTAACGAGTGTCAGCGAAGACGCTGGACCTTGAAAGGGTGTGGATTGTGAGATCTCACATCGATTGAAGAGAGAAACAAAACATTTTTATAAGGGTGTGAAAATCTGACAAGTTTTAACAATATCTACTAGCAGTGAACTTGAGCTGTTACATCACATGTCTGTAGTGGTATCTTATCATATATTATCAATCACAATATGTGTAACAACTTAAAATTTTCTATTATCATGAATATTGAATGCGAAAATATTTCATTTAAACTTTCATAAAACGTCATCTTTATCTTAAAACACAGTCATAGAATTACGTGTTTCGAAAACCCTTGTAAATGATTGATTAGAAAATAAATGAATGTGACAAGAAGTTATTAAAAAAGAATAAAGGAGGTGGAGGGAACTAAGAACAAAACAATGCGTTTAACTTTAGGGGCAACGCAGGGACAACAGGAGGGCATGCAGGTCGGCCATTTGGCTTATCTCAGCTCATCAACCGAGATATTCTCTTAATGCTGTTAATGCTCCCTACTTATACAATATCACTATTGTTTTAATATCAATAACTTTCTCTCTTCTAATACTATTCTCGATGAATGACGATAAAGTTTATGAGGTAAGTCATTCAAGTTACGGACCATGGTTGATTTATCTAAGAATGAGAGTAAGTAGGGTATAGTTTCTTTGTGGAACTCGAAGAGGTGCGGTTGTGACATTTGATATAAGAGTTGAGTTGACTTATAAAACTAGAATTAATATGCATGTCCATGACTAAATAGTTAGGCAAGTCTCACATTAATCGATTGATCGAAATCAAAGAGTAGATAGAAGTCTGTGACAGTGTTCAATATTAAAAACCGAAATTGGATATATTGCTATTGAAGTTGACAAGATTGATAGAGTAGATGGCCACATAGATGAGATGTTGGTCTAAGAGTTGAGGTTGATGGTTGAGATTTTGGAAGACAAAGTCACATAACCGGTGGCTTCATGTGTATAGATAGCTCGACGAGTTCTGGTACTCACATGATGAGTGTGTCAAAGGGTTAGATAACTTCCCGATGAGAAACCAAACCCTAGTAAAGAATGTGGTTCGTAAAGGTCCTAGAGCTTAAGCCTTAATGTGGGGTTCGATATGTGAAGAATTTAGAGAACTTTATCATCGTTCTCGAATAGTACTTTAGAGTCACTGGGTGAAAGAAGCAAAAGCAAAGGTTGTATTGATAACAAGACATTTAGTTGATGATGCAAAACTGTAGTGGAGTTCTAGGTATATAGAACTTGAGATCGATGCATCTGATTATAAGACCTTCGAATTTCTATCGAGCCATTTGGTCTCACCAATGCCCTAACTACCTTCTATACTCGGATTTCTATCAAACCCTAGTAGTTCTTTGCAATATTGTGGTTTATAACCCAACGATGGAAGAACATCAAGTTTACTTACAACTTGTCTTTGAAAAGTTAAAGGTAAATTAATTATATGTAACTGAGTGTGTGGAAAAGAAGGTGTCAACTTTAGCCACAAAGTTATGTTCTTTATTTGGATTAGCAAATTACTATCAATGATTCGTTAAAGGATTCTCGAAAAGGACAAGATCATTGACAGACCTACTGAGGAAGAAGAATAGTTATTGTTGAATTCCAAAGGCTCAAACTACCTTTGAAGAGTCGACGAGGATAATGACGGATGGACCGACACTCAAAATTGCTGATGTGACCAAACCTCTTGAAGTGGAGACCGATGCATTTGATTTTTCCTCGGGTGACATCCTTCTTTAGGATGGTCATCCTATTGTGTACGAGAATCAACTTAATGATGCATAAAAAAATGTATGTTACCTCTGAAAAAAATGTTGGCAATAATTCATTGTTCGAGGTGGGGTAACTAAGTACTTATCAAACGAAAGCCAGAACCATTCCAAATTCATAAGTAAAGATCAACACTTGGCGTACAAATATGAAGGTCTAGTTGAAGCCGACAAGGCATCATATAGAGTTCAACTTCCTTTCTGGATGAATGTTCACCATGTCATTCCTTTTTGGATCTAAGGATGTGTGAGTGGAGAGATCGTGATCCCTTGATTCCTCGAGGGTGAGCTAACTCTAAAGACCCATCGATAACTCTAAACGTCTGATAACATGCTTCTAACCAATTGACTTATAGTCGAGTTCACTTCATCGATAACTCTATAACGCTCGCGAATCGTGTACGAAGAGTAGCTACTATATCGTTGGAAGTGAAAGATTCGAACTTCTCACCTACAATATGAGTTGAGACAAGACTACGTCAACCGATTAAACTAGGTCTAGATGAGTTCGATAAATTTGTTTGGTAATGATGGGGTTGGTCGGAGAAAGAAAGAAAGAGAGCATGGATTATGGCAGTGAAGTGGTGTCGGGCACAAGACATTAGCAGAGTTCGAGGATAAGAAGAACATAAGCCCCAGAGACCATACTTCCAAATTCAAACTGTCTTTTTTCTGTTCTCCTCAAACTTCCCAACTTCTTGTCTTTTTTACTTTTTTACCTTTTCTTTTTTTTACCCATGGTAAATTCCCACTTTTCCAACTTTGCTTATTGTATCTATTTATTAAATTCTTTTACATAAAAATAAATTATAATGGAATAAATTACTGTGAGGGTTTATTCCATATTAATTAATAAATAAATTTTCAGTTACTCCAACTCAATTATTTATTGAATATAAATAATTTTTTTTACCATTAATGTACGGTTAAAATTTATTTATTTTCATTTCAATTATTTAAATGAGTGTTTCCTCTCAAATTTAATTTAGGGAATAATTCAAAATTCAAAAGTATTGAGTAAACCAATGAAAAATGAATTTTTTAAAAAAAGAACAAAATTATTAAAAACTTATTTTTAAAAATTATACAAAAAGAAAAAGAGAGTCAAAGGGATATAGTGGGTCCGGTCAAACCGGCCTATGACCAACGTAGCCCTGCCCAGCTACTACACGTAGATTTCAATAATTAATTTTTGTGATTTTATGAGAGATTTGAAAAGGAAAAAACAAAAATATATTAATTTTTCTTTTAACGGGTCTATTTTACCTTTAATTTTATCGAATTCAATTCGAAAAATAAAAATGAAATTAGAAAAAATTTATGAAATTAAAAGAAATTGCAATCAGGAGACTACTCGACTGATCTCGTCCACTTGAAAATTCATATAAGAATTGACAAGAAATAAATCAAAAGAAAAAAAAAATTATTGGTTATACCTCTTATTTTTTATGAAAAGAAAGTCGGGTCGAAATCTCTCCGAGAATGATTTGAGAGATTCACAACAAAAAATAATGATATTTGCTTCTACCGACATTCCGAGACCACCCTTAAACTTTTAGGAGTACCCCACGGTTAAGAGTAATAGCTACATAATCATATAATTTAATGAATCAATTATGGAAATTTGTGTTGAATGTAAAGTTGATGAAGAAATAATTGCACTTTTATTTAGTTGAGAAATAATTGAAGTTTGTATTGGCATGAAGATAGTAACTACTCTTCAAGAAGAGTCTCACTAAAGACAATATTCAAATATACATAATGAATCACACAAGGGTATTAATGTCATTGCCACCCAAAATTGCATTCGGGTCTTATTTGGTCTCTGAACCGTTTAATGAATCGAGTAGAAGTATTAATGTCATTGTGACCTAGAGTTTCGTTCGGGTCTTATTTTGGTCTCTTAATTGGTAAGAGAGCTAATTTCTACTAAATGAGAAATTTGCGGACTAAATCATTACAAACGGTAGTTTAAAGATTAAATTGTTACTCTTTGAAAGGTTAAAGATCAAAAGTGATATTCTATCGTTGATTCCAGCCCCGTTCTTTGTTAACCGTGAAGAAAGATTCTATACATTATGCCTTAGAAATCAAATAATCTTAATTATATGACTAAACCTTTATGTTCCTCTAACCTAGGACACATATGTATTAATTGATTAGACTTTCTAGCTATGAATGAGGGAATTTAGCCATCTTTTAAACTAGGAAAAATAGATATGAAAATGGGTCAAGAATGCACTTATCATGTGTTCTAAAGCCGTAATACCTATAAAGCTATCCTATACGTAAGTTCTTCAAGTCTCTTGCTTAATTTCAACTGGTCGTGCCCGTCTAAAAAGAAAAAAAAAAAATAATGTAGTTGTGAGAAACACATATAAACCCTAGAATCTTTCTTTTGGTTGCTTGTGATTTATACCAAGACCAGTTTGAATATAACCGGAATGGTTTAGACACTTTTACTCTCGTAAAAGATTTGTACAAGAAACTCTGGGAATAGCAAACAAATAGATTGATTTGAGAACGCCTTTTTAGGAGACAATAATGAAAACTTCTTCGTTCTCGAAAACCATACAAACTTAAATTAAAATCACTTTTTAGAAAATATAACCAAAACACGTACGGTGAATAACTTTTTAAAAAGTGGTTAGAGTAAAAGGTCAAGTCAAACTCAGCATTGGACTCTAGTTGGTGCATCAACATCAGGGGTTGTAGGCTGGGGCCAAAGTGTTTGGGGTTCATCAGAGCTTATGGCATACATTTATGGGCACACATTTGTTCCAACAAGGCTAAGCCTTCCAATTTGTAGCCACTTAAAAAGCTTGTAGAGATAGATTTTGTTATAAGGGAAAGCAACTCTTCCTGTCCCACTTGACAAAGCTCAATCTTGACTCAATAAATTGTGGGAAGAATGGTCTAATCTTTTTGAATGGAAGTTGGCTTACAAATTTGGCTAGGTGCTATATATATATATCACTTTCCCAAGGCTATACGATTTTAAATGTTCATTAGACATAAAATTTACTCTAGGTATCAACTTGATAATGGCACGTAGTTCACAATCAAATGAATACGACAAAGGAAACTGCCATGGAAAACACAAAGTGATCAAGGGTGTCCAAACTAATACAGACTTGTGAAAAGAGAGCTATATTAAAGATAAGGACCCCATTCGGTCAAGAAAAATGAGACCTAAAGAGTAATTACAAAAAGGATTTTTCATCGAAATAAAAAGAGAAACATAAACTTTAATAAAGGACCAAATATCATTTATCAACCGTTCTTAAAAGTTTTATATTTTCCTCGTACATGGACCCTACAAAAACGGAAGATGCTTACTTGCCACAAAAACTACCCTTTATCTGGATAGTGCAAAGATAAAGAAGGAACTCTTTTGTGAGATCCCACATCGGTTGAAGAGGGAAATGAGACATTTATTACAAGGGTGTGGAAACCTCTTCCTAGCACACGCGTTTTAAAAACCTTGAGAAGAAGCCTAAAAGGGAAAGTCCAAAGAAGACAAGCTAGCAAACCTGGAGGGAAAACCCAAAATAAAAAGTCCAAAGACAATATATGCTAGCAGTGGGCTTAGGCGATTACATCTTCGAAAACCAAACGCTTGAAAAAATACAGCCCCAAACCATCGAAGCAAAAGGTGATCTACGGAGCTCGAGGCCATGCAGCATAACAAAAAGAAACTATTGCTATCATTCTCCAATCAAAAAGTTCACAAGGATTTTGTAGGGTTTTTTATGGCAGGGCATGGGACTGTCAGCTGATAAGTGAAACAAGGTGTTTGTAATGGTAGCTTAACATAGCCATATCAATTTAATCATCCCCATAGGTGTGGTAAATAACTGTATCTTGAAGGAATATTCGAATCAACGCCAAAAATATCCACAATGAACTCAAAATTATTAGCAAAAATCAGAAACTAAACAATGTGTAATCTGTAACAGTCACAAGCAGGCTCTAAGAAAAATCCTGAAAATTGGTCCTATATCTTTGCTACACATCCGAGAGAAACCAAGAAACAAACAGTCATTAGTTTCCAACCGTGACCCAAAATTCACAAGAGGGGCTGGGAAGTTGTTAAAGGATCAGTACCAAGTTCTGTCTCTATATTCATGTATCCACCAGCAAAACAAAATCTCAGGCAGCAAAAAAAATCAAACCTTGCCAAAGAAACTCATCCCCATAGCCTACTGATAAAGCCCTTTCTGTCCTTTTTCATTCTATTCTCAAGAGATGGGAAGTCAATGAAGTTAAAAGCAAGGTCCAGAACAATGGGATTCCGGGGGATCGCCTGAAAGGCAGGAGGAAAGGCTTCAATGCGTGGAGCACTCTTGGTATTCGAATTGGCGATTGCAGACTCATAGTTGTCGAGGCTCTGAAGGAGGTATTTGACCGGCTGCAACATTTTGAAGGTGGATTTCATAGATGTTAGCAGCCAGGAAGATGTAACTAATATAGAACATGTGCTCGCCAAAACATGACTTGGCTAGGAAGAAATAAGAATTTGGTGTATCGATACAACAGGAAATCAATCAAAATGCTCAAAGATTTACTCATTGAAGACATGATTTTCTTCTACGAGGGAGTATTATTGCATCCAGGACCAAGCAATTCAAGTTCATTCAATCTGGTTCCAGCTTTAAAAGGAAAATGCAAATAGAATGAACGAAATCAGTACCTTCTTCTCTGCTCCAGTTAATGACATGTTTGAGATCTTGTTCGATAGATTCTCCGGAGCCTTAATCTCCTCAATAATTCCGGTTGCATGCTCTATACAACTGTTAGCTCTGCATTCCTCAATCAATGTCTTCAACTCTTCGATGATCTTCTGTGGCAAAAAGTTCAGTAGAAGTTCTTTCAAAATGTATACTTGCAAAAAGTCCAGACTCCTGACTAGTATGATACCAAACTATTCTATATGATACACATACCGGGTCACTGATATTTTCTGAACGGAATTTTTGTATGGCATCTTCGACAAGGGAGCGAGCATGGCAGTAAAGTACATGAGCTTCAGCTCTTTTTCCAGCCAGACTGTATGATTTTGCCAAGTAAAAGCACCTGAAAATACATAAGGACGATCCATTGTTTACAGTAAATTAGTGCCAGCAAACATCAATTAATCCACAATTGAGTGAGTAATGACAACTATCAAGAACAAAAGACAAAAATAATTCGATTAGAAATGTAAAAGATCGGATAATAAATAGGCAAACACACAATTGGTAGAGAAAAAAATAACTTTACATTGAAGAAGCAATTAAAACTCAATCAATTTCATATATAAATCTGCCTACTTCAAATGTAACGATGAAAATGTGCACGTGGCAAGGAATGAGTGTCCAGAATAACCATACACCAGTTATGTTTCAAAATAAGCACTGGTTACAACCTTTGGAACTAATTCTCTTTATCTTTTCGGTTCGGGGGTATACAAACTGTTATAGGTGCGCAATGGACTTTCAAAAAATTACTGGTAAGAGACATCCAAAAAACTATGAAAATCCTTGTCTTATATCGTATCACCCGTCTTCTTCAAATGAAATCTTTGACTCTTTCCATCACTCTACTCAAACATGCTACATGTTTTCCAAGGGTTGAATAAGTTTTAGCTGCATTAAGAGGTTTGGGAGGTCCTACATGCATAGAAACAATATAATCCTCGAGGATACTTACAAAAACTCGGATTTGGGAGACTGTACTGTATTTTGTTTCTCTTTAGTCAAGATTACACAGATACTTTGGTGAGATCCCATATCAATTGGGGAGGAGAACAAAGCATTCTTTATAAGAGTGTGGAAACCTCTCCCTAGCAAACGCGTTTTAAAAACTTTGAGGGAAAGCCAAAAGAGGTCAATACTTGTTAGCGGTGGGCTTGAGCCGTTACATTTTGCAAATTTTTCCATTTTTGCAAACTTCCCCTCTCCTCTCTATTGTTTGGAGAGGCCTGAACCCTTGCCTTTTATTGCACCACCCCATTCTTTTCAAATGAAACCTTTGCCTCTTACAAGTAATTTTTGAAAGTCCATTGTCCCTCAACAGAAATAACACTAATTATAATAACAAACATACAAATATATTAAAAAAAATTTATCTACATGTCGATATGAGCCTGCAAAGAGATGTGGCCAAGGCATGTCAACACTGGCATAATACCAACTGGGCAGGTTAAATAGAAAACAAGGGAATGTAAAACAAACAAGGTGCAGGATACAGCTAAAAGCAAGGCGTTATGAGGTCAAGGAACATGGTTGGGAATCTAGCGCATTATGAGCAAATTTTCAATGATTACAAAGAACAGAACAGATAATTTAGAATGCAAAATGCTAGATCATAATGTAAATATGGAGGTTTTTCTGATCAGTAAGAAAGATAAAGAACTCAAGGAAAGAAACCTTTCTCCACGAAAAGCTATACTTTTAAGTGAGCACTCTTCAGCAAATGTCACTTCTTCTGGCTTCCTATCTCTTCCCGAACTGACTAAATCAGAAAGGTCAGCAATATTCTGCAAAAAATAATAATAATAACCAATAAAGAAATTGTAAAAGCTATTACTAACTCCAGAAAAACCTCTAATTGTGGTCGAGCATCCAATGACAGAAACACGAAAAAGAATATAAGAATACATAAAACTGCTTACTTGTAATAAAAGATCATACAAGCGAACAAGTTCCTCCGGCTTGGTAACTTTCTCATTTTTTTCATCGTGGCGCCTAACAAGCTTACTTTTTGCGATTTTCACCAATAACTGGTTGCGTTCAATTGTCCTTTGACCCAACATCGCACTAACAGCTTTATCAAGCCCACTTAAATCATCTTTGACATTTTCAGCATTTCCAGCGCTGACCTAAACAAACAGAACACTGGCAACATAAGTCTGGAAGATCCAAGTAGTAGAGATGCATACTCTAGAACAATTCAAAGAAAGGCTAATATCAATCTTTCACATACCAGATCACTACGAATAGAGCTCCTTGCCTCATGGTATGCTGTAAAGATCTTATCAAAAATGGTCAATCTTTTTTCTGCTGGAAGTGAATCTGCTGAATCTTGCAAATCCTTTTCTAATTCCCGAGCTGGATAATTTCATGCAGACATAATTAGGAATTCTGGATGACAAAAGTGAAAATATGAACCTGATGGAAGGTGCATGCCTTCGACAGATTCCTAGCAAATACAACATAATAAGGAATTCTACAGGAATAGGTTTCACAACATATTCCTTCATAACTTATCTAGCCAAACACTTCAGTGTACGCAATATAAAACCAGAATCTAGATACCAGCAAACGTCTGGAACATACATACATTGTAGCCAAGTAAAATAAAATGAGAATATCAGTGGGAGTTATCGCATGGGAAAGAAGAATAGATGATAGCAAACAGAAAGCCAATTAATTAAGAGAGAGTACAGCAAAGTAGTGACTTTCATTAGATCAAGTAAATGACAAAAGTAAGCTATGCCTTTAGTATTCCTTTCGAACAAGAAGTGGAGTGTTCTCTTTCCCAATTTGAGGTATTAACTTCTGCCATACTAACGTTCTCATTAAGATCCATATTTTCTTGGTTTAAATAGGCCGAAAGAGTAATACTATCTACCATTTTGAGTTAGTCTTCACCGTCCCCATCAACACTACATCCAGTCTAAAACCCAGAACTGATTGCAATAGGGACACGAAATCCACAGTGATATTAATCAATAACCGAAAGGATTAAAGTCATCATCTTATTCCAGATACATAGAAGTTTCTTCACTTAGAAAGTCATCTTTTTAATCCTATCTTCAACTGTTGCCCAGACCCCTCCTTTCTAGAATTTCTACCGAAGGACAAACTAAATATTGAATCTATAAGTTTTGGAAACAAACCTCTTTGATTGGAGCATATAAGAAACAGGCCATTAAATTCCTGGTTATTAGCATCTAAGTTACTACACAATAAAATCATCATAAATCTCAATATTTAAACGATTGCTAAAACAAACACCAACCTTTCAATATGGAAACTCTAGTTTTAGCATTGGATATTGGAAACCTATGACCAAGCCAATGAAACTCGGTCATGGAAACAGCCTGCTGAGATCTAGCCTCCGACATGACAGCCTAAAAGCAAGAATGTACGAGATTATAAAATAAACTAAGACCACTAATAGACTAAAAGAGTAAAAACATTATCAGATTAACCAAACACAAAACAAGAGAAAATCAATGCCACGATTATGAAATTTTAATAGATCAAGCAGTAGGCAGTTGAAGGATATTCCTGTGGTTATCTGTTGTCTTATGTTTTCTATAACAAGCAATGTTCTTAGGTCTACGGTCTATCTAACAACAAATAGACAGACATCAAAAACAAGTATACTACAGTTATAGATAACCTCTGTTTGAAATCCGCAATTAAATAAACTGGTCATTAGACTTCAACTACTGTAGATTACTGTCTGCTAACTACTGGGGAAAAAACCCGTGTCAGAATACCAAAATGAAAGTACCAGGTTTTTTTTTTTTTCCTTTTTCTCTTTTTATGAAAACCCAAGCTTCCATTGAGAAAATGAAGGTATAAGTTCTAACAACCACAGGTCCACCACCATTAACCACAAAGATCTATGCCTATACTGAAGTCTAAAAGAAAGGGAGATGAGAGAAATCTAGTCTACAAACTCAAACTTGTCCTTGGGCGAAAACCTCTCCAAACTAAATAAAAGAAAACCTTTGTTGAAGCCAGAACACTTTTAAAGCAAAAAGTTGGTCTGGAATCAATTAAATCAAAACCAAAGTCTCAAACACACACTTTCTTGAAAACTAATATATAACTTTATTGACAATAAAACAACTTTGAAGAAAAGGAGACACCGAAATCAACAAGAGAATTGAATTCTTATAAACTGTGAAAACCAATATGAGTCTGAGATTTTTGTTAGCTGACAGACCTCTTTCAGTAAAAAAATTTAATTTATGGTGCTTGCACATAAATACATTGTATATGCAATGCTTATAAATCAAATAAATAAGAATCTGAACAAAAATGATAAATGAATAAACTTGAAAGTAAAAGGCAAGCAAACAGACCTCTAGTTTAGCTTTGAAAAGGTCTAGAGCAGGGCCTTCCATCTCCCCAATATGTAGAAGTTCAGAGGCCTGGATATTTGACTTGCCAATCTTGTGCAAGCAATATCTTATACTAGGTTCTAGCTCCTCCACACGTTCACGGCACAAAACTTGATTCTCTAGATCTCCTACTTTCCCAAGTTCCTCATAAACAGCTCTGAAAGGTAAACAAAATATTAGCTAATCATGTTATCTAAATCAAAATGAGATGATAAACAATGCAGGGCCTTCAAGAGATCAAGTGTGCTTTACAAATTTTTTTGCTATAAGATGTATCCTTCACAATTATTTGATTCTTTACAAATGGATAACAGTATACATCATAGATATGTAATTGTCTTCGCATTATCCTACGGTGATCTTCAACAGTATGAATAAGAATGCTAATCACCTTTTCCTCAGTTGCACTTACACACTGAAGCTTTAATGATCCTGTTGCTGTCAGCTTACCCAACCTTCGAGGATCACCAAAGCCATTCATATTCTCCATTTTGGTCAAAAGTTTCAAAGACAAGACGATGACTTTTTCACTTAATGCTTCTAGGGCCCTTTTTTGGGAAGTTTGGTTGGAACAAAATAGAATTTTCAGTGAAAAGAGTAGGAAAGGGAAGAATTACGGGATGTCAACATAGTGTACCAGCCACCTAAATCAAAATAATTTATATGCAAATTTGTGGGAATTAAAGGTTGAATAGAGGTACTAAACCTAATTCTATCCCAAAGTCTCTTCTAAATGAGTCTTCCAGACTTTCCTAGTATGACAGTGACATTATCTCTCAAAGGGATTTTTGATCTTTCTAATATAGAGGACAGAAAAATAAATAAAAAAATAAAAATAGCTAGTAAAACATCCATAGAGCAGAAAATTTGCATAATACATATTAACCCTTAAAAAGAAGGTAATGCAAGAATTAGTTGATCATTCTAACAAGGAATTTAAAGATCGAGAAAATACAAGAAAGCACCTAGATCTTTTGAAGTTCAATAATGCTATGTCCCAATTCCGATCTTGTTCAAACAACAAGTTCCCAGTCATATAAGATGCATAAGCCTACATATATGAACAAATAATTATCAGCTGAGAAACAAAAAAAAAAATGATGAAAAATCACTCTTCATGAAGACGTAATTCTACAATTTCGAAGTTAGAAGAATATCATATATAACATATATTCCATAAGAAGAAAACTAGGACCAAACCTCTGCTTCCAATGATGTTCTCGAGTCTCCCTTGCTTGCACACAATTGTGCGAAGAGAGTCGCCCATTTTACTGCCTTTCTGAGCCTACCAATCAAATAGATACGCTGACGTGCATTTGGACCATCTGGTAATTGCCTTTTTTCCATGGCGTGACTCCATGCTCTCTCCGCCGTGTAAAGAACCACATGGAGAAACCTATTTTAAATCCAGAAGGTTGATAGTTTTAAACTTTGTTGAATTAGTTAACATAGCCAAAGACAATGGTCAAATAAATTAACACTTCGCCATCTTCTTTCCCTTCCTTTTTCCTTCCCCAGTTCATTAAAATCAGTGTACATTAAGGGGAGACATCATTGACCATCTAGTTAACAATATCTAGAGTATTTTTCTAATCAGTAACAGGAGGAGACTGCTTTGAAGCACAAACGAAAAAAGGGCGAGTATAGAAGCAACATGTAAATATTCGAAGAAATTATGCTACTCTCGGCATTAAAAAAACTATTAAATGGGACAAACCTGACTTCAGTAACAGTTGATTGAGTTATGGCTCGTTTGGTGTACTTTCCACGGCCATGAGTGAACTTCAGAGATTTATATAGCCTCCTTAGCCGAGCTGTGCAATATCTCCTACACATCAAAAAGATCAAATCTACCAAAAATCAACAGCCTACGCAAGAAGGAGAAATTCATAACACTATCAACGCTAGTATAATTGGAAGTAAGAAACTAAAACAGCATCAAAATTTATCAACTAAACCAAATGATACAAAACGCATTTGCACAAACCGATAGCGAGTATAATCTCCATGCCGTAACCCATGCTGCATCTGGGCAGATTTCAAGAGCTGCAATACTTCGAAAAACAAATAAAACAACAGATAAACCACCATCAGCATCCAACTAGTTTAGTCTAACATGACGAATACAGCTGATAAAAATGGACAAAATGAACACACCAGGCGCAGTTTAAACCCCAAAAAAGCTCAAACATTTTTTTCAAATTCAATAAAGCAAACAACATCAAAATTGACATGGGCATACCGTTGATGGAAAATCTAGGATTATCAGGGTCAGAAGCATTGGAACTAGCGCTGTCAATTTCCATGGACGCCATTTGGCTCTATTCCGCAACCAGAGCCTTAAAAAAAAAAAAAAAAAACGAAAAGCACCCATCAGATTATGAAACTGATAAACAGTAGCCAATGAAAGAAGCGACATCCATGGATTCCCACTAGACCAGCCGGAAAACTGCTGAGACGGGAGTTGGGGATGGGAATCTGGCATACATTGGCGGGGTAATTAGGAAACTTACCCTATGAAGGTCTCTGCACAATTGCGCTGATGATCTGTGGGAAGTGGCAACGGCTGCTGCGTATCCTTGAATTGCCCTGTGATTCGCACTGTTCTCTAATTTGAAAGCCTCCAAAATCCAACGCCACACCAAAAATCAATGAAATTTGGTTTCCAACAAGAGAATGATCCAATGTAGCTGCTTTCCAAAGCCCTAAATTAATAAAAAAATATCCCTTAATTTTATATTTATTTCTAAAATTTAAAAAAAAAAAATGTTTAGAATTACATAAGATTGAAATAAAAAATTTACGTGAATGAATAATATTACCATTCTTACGGGTATAAAAAAAAAAAAAAAAAAAAAAAAAAAAAAAAAAAAAAAAAAAAAAAAAAAAAAAAA
>NW_019272018.1:2790219-2792828 GCF_002738345.1 Cucurbita maxima
AAAAAAAAAAAAAAAAAAAAAAAAAAAAAAAAAAAAAAAAAAAAAAAAAAAAAAAAAAAAAAAAAAAAAAAAAAAAAAAAGTCAATGGTAATGACATTCTTACAGGTATAAATTATGAGATCTAATTTGACAAGTATTAACACTAAGTGGAGGCCGACATTGATTTGTGTAAATAGAGGATAAGTCAAATATTGAAGGATTATATTGTGGTCTAAAACGATTATCGTATCTATTCAAGTCTCGTTGTTCTTGTACTTTCAAAATGTACATTTTTAAGTCTCCGTATTTAGTTGTAGGAATGTTCATAAAACTCGATGATCCGAAAAACTCAACCTACCCTGTACGGTTTGAATTAGGTCATGAACTTATTTGAGACATTTGAATTCAACTAAATAAAAATTTTATAATTGGGTTGATTAATGGATTCCCCTAAAACTAGACTGGATGATATATTTTTTTATTTTTATATATTTTTATTTAATTTTATAATTACTTATATTATTTATTCTTCTAACTATATATATACACCCATTTGAAAATAAATAAATAAATATTTTACGAATTACCATTTTACTTTTATTAAAAATTTTAATTATTGTTGAATTTATTATTTAATAAAAGACTATTTGGATTGAAAATATTTACAACCAAACAGTTCGACCTAACTAACTCAACTCATAATGATCTCGTTATCTTTTCCCATCTAATTTTTTAAAATGATAATTTCAAAACAAAACTACTCTCATTAAATTTTTCCATCATAAATATATATTAAATAATTCATTTTAAATTATAAATTCAAGATTGAGACTTATTTTTCTCTCAAAAGTCAAAATGCGTGGACTTTTGAGTTGGTCAAAATTTTATTTTATACAACTTGATATTACATTTATTTTAAGTCATATTTTTGAATAAGTATATATGATTACACCAAGTGGATGATGTTGCTACCCAAATTAAAGATGAAGATGTTGAATTGTGTCAACGAGAATAAGCGTGCGACAAAAATTATATTGTTGTGAGATCTCATATTGGTCGGAGGAGAGAACGAAGTATTCTTTATAAAAATGTGGAAACTTCTCTTGCGCGGAGACATTTTAAAACCGTGAGGAAAAGCCCGAAAATGAAAATCTAAGAAGAACAATATCTACTAACGGTGATCTTATATTTTTGTTAACAAGTTGATTTTCTATTAAGTTATTTATTTCATACTTGTACCGTTTTAAGAAATTTTGACGCCCAAGTTAAGGAGGGAAACATGAATTACCCGAGACAATATCTAAATGAAAGTGATTTTAAGTACATGAAATTGCAAGAAAATATCCTCAGATGACCGGAACAACTTGGACTATCAGAATTGAATTGGGTTTTTTTTTTTTTTTTTTTTTTTCCGATTTAGGATAAGTTGAATTTTTCAAATTGAAAATTTCGAGTTTTTTTGGTCAAAGTCAATTCTACAGGAGAACCAGGAACGGAGAGCTTTCCCCCCTTTTCTGCCTCTTTGGTCTTAAGAATGCTGGTTTTAAGTAAGAATGAGTGATTGCCCTTCTCCGACCCTGACTGCCCAACCGGATAACAGCTAATGCGTTCTACTTATTGAACAAGGTTCTATGGTCGGTCCGCGACCCCTGGATACCGAAGGCGTCCTTGGGGTGATCCCTAAGTTCCTACGTGGTGGAGACGATGGTGTCGGTCCATGTATTTTCCTTCCTTTTGCCGCATTTCGCTCAAAACCAACTTGATTTCTACTTTTAAAATTGTTAGGACCATTCAAAATATTCGATGTTAGCTGTTATTACTTGTGAAATAATAATTTTTTAAATGTTAAAGCAAGTTGTGTTCTTTCAGACGCTCAACTTTAATTTTTATATTTTCAATAAATTTTTAAATTCAATTATAAATTGTACAAACTCGACTTGTCAAGCGAACCTATATTCAATATTGCTACCTATCGTTAATTTTGTCAACTACGAAAATCCACCTCTCAACTTCTACACGACCCAATTTACAAACACCCTTGTACAGTTAAAAGGAACATACTATTCAAACTTACCATTTCAAATCTGCAGATGTCGATGGAATCTATCTTAGATAACTCCAACATGTCGTGTTTGTTAGGTCGTAGAATTTAATGCTTATTTACGAGTTAAGTAATTTAAGAGATTTTATCTATTCATCTGTCATGTTGGTAACTATTTGAAATGGTCTATAAACAAACCATAACAGATTAAAGCAGATAATATTTATTAGCGGTAAGTTCGAGCTGTTATAAATGGTATCAGAGCTAGATTCCCGAGTGGTATGTCAGTGAAGACTCTAGGATCATAAGGGGTGGATTGTGAGATCTCACATCGATTAGAGTAGGGAACAAAGCATACCTTATAAAAGCGTGGAAACATCTCCCTAACATGCGCATTTTAAACCCGCGAAGCCGACAACGATACGGGTAAAAGCGGACAATATTTCAAATTTTTTTTAATATTATCTTTTGTGGTTGATATTGATAATAAAATAATAAGAAAATTTTAAAAAAAATGTTAATATTGTAAAATTGAAATTTTCTCTCTCTTTTTGTACAAATCAGAAGGACAAAAAAGGAAAAAAGAAAA
>NW_019272018.1:2792838-2830530 GCF_002738345.1 Cucurbita maxima
TTTTTTTTTTTTTTTTTTTTTTTTCCGATTTAGGATAAGTTGAATTTTTCAAATTGAAAATTTCGAGTTTTTTTGGTCAAAGTCAATTCTACAGGAGAACCAGGAACGGAGAGCTTTCCCCCCTTTTCTGCCTCTTTGGTCTTAAGAATGCTGGTTTTAAGTAAGAATGAGTGATTGCCCTTCTCCGACCCTGACTGCCCAACCGGATAACAGCTAATGCGTTCTACTTATTGAACAAGGTTCTATGGTCGGTCCGCGACCCCTGGATACCGAAGGCGTCCTTGGGGTGATCCCTAAGTTCCTACGTGGTGGAGACGATGGTGTCGGTCCATGTATTTTCCTTCCTTTTGCCGCATTTCGCTCAAAACCAACTTGATTTCTACTTTTAAAATTGTTAGGACCATTCAAAATATTCGATGTTAGCTGTTATTACTTGTGAAATAATAATTTTTTAAATGTTAAAGCAAGTTGTGTTCTTTCAGACGCTCAACTTTAATTTTTATATTTTCAATAAATTTTTAAATTCAATTATAAATTGTACAAACTCGACTTGTCAAGCGAACCTATATTCAATATTGCTACCTATCGTTAATTTTGTCAACTACGAAAATCCACCTCTCAACTTCTACACGACCCAATTTACAAACACCCTTGTACAGTTAAAAGGAACATACTATTCAAACTTACCATTTCAAATCTGCAGATGTCGATGGAATCTATCTTAGATAACTCCAACATGTCGTGTTTGTTAGGTCGTAGAATTTAATGCTTATTTACGAGTTAAGTAATTTAAGAGATTTTATCTATTCATCTGTCATGTTGGTAACTATTTGAAATGGTCTATAAACAAACCATAACAGATTAAAGCAGATAATATTTATTAGCGGTAAGTTCGAGCTGTTATAAATGGTATCAGAGCTAGATTCCCGAGTGGTATGTCAGTGAAGACTCTAGGATCATAAGGGGTGGATTGTGAGATCTCACATCGATTAGAGTAGGGAACAAAGCATACCTTATAAAAGCGTGGAAACATCTCCCTAACATGCGCATTTTAAACCCGCGAAGCCGACAACGATACGGGTAAAAGCGGACAATATTTCAAATTTTTTTTAATATTATCTTTTGTGGTTGATATTGATAATAAAATAATAAGAAAATTTTAAAAAAAATGTTAATATTGTAAAATTGAAATTTTCTCTCTCTTTTTGTACAAATCAGAAGGACAAAAAAGGAAAAAAGAAAAAAAAGAAAAAAGGAATGAAATTACTTATTTAGCCTTTGGTATTTATTTAGCCTTCTTTTTGTTTAAGTTTAAACCCTACAAATTTATAGGGTGAATGCCTAATTTTATACTCCGAAATACTCTCCAATTTGGGGGCCCAAACCGGTCCCTTCGTTCCGACGAGTTGATCGTAATGTTTCTTCAACTCCGGCGTACTGCACAGAAATTGACCTCCTCCGCTGCCGTCCGACACCGCCGGGGAAATTAGGCGAAGAATGAACTCCGGCGCGACCTTAATCAGAACTCTCCCGTTTGCGTTTCGAACATACTCAAACGGACATGGACCAGAGAATTTCACGGTCTTCGCCTTTTGAGCGCCGAGGGCTGCGAGCGACGATGTGGTGAGAACGTCGAAGGAGGCGAATAGATCGAGCGGGAGAATGAAGTAGGTCTCGCCGGGGATGAGTTTGTCGTCGGTGCCTAAGGAGGGGAGGGTGTGGCCGATGAAGAAGGAATCGGCGTGACAGATCATCGTGTTTGGGAATCGGAACATGATTTCACCGGCCATGTGGTGCTTACCGGGGAGGAGTCTAGTAAAGCCGTCGGAGAAGACGAGTTTGACGGCGGAGGAGCGGCGGCGGGAGACGGAAATTGATACATAACATGGAGAGGCGGCGGCATTGCCCATTGGATTTAGAGAGAGAAAAGAGAGGATTTAGAATGGGGAAGACGGAGGAGGAGAGAGAGAAAAAGGGGTTTTTATATTGGTTGATTTTAGAATTGGTGAAATTGTTTTTTTTTAGGCTTTTGTTTATTTGGAGCCTTCATTATCTATATTTATATCCATTATTATATATATATATAAGGTTAATTATAAGTAAAATCCATAAATTTGGATATTAAATATTTATTTATTAGGCTAAATTAATAAAAATGTATATTAAAATTTTTAGAGTAAAGTTTAAATATCTGATTGCATTAATTTTTTTTAACTATTTTTTTAACCTAAAAATATTTTTTACCCTTAAAACTTTTAAATGCCTCCATCCATAATTAATCAAACACCTAACTTTTCCATTTTTAATTTCAACAACTAGAATGATGTCTTTGATGTTTAGGCATCGACAATGATCATTCCATAGGTTCACCTACGGAAATTTTATTACGACTTCTCCTTCCTTTAAATGATAAGGTTCAGTGGACTTTTCGCGATGTCGCAGGCAGTAAACCGCTCATGTTGTCATGATCTGAACACTTCATCGAACCATTTAATCGATAGATAGGAGAGGGCGGTGTGTACAAAAGACAGGGACAAAGTTAAATGTCTCACGAAGTTAGAAGCAAGCGGAGTCAAAGGCGAGTCAAACTCACATAAGAAAAGGGAGTCAAAGGCGGGTTAGACTCACACAAGCAAAGGGAGAACACGTTCATGGTTACCGAGAACCTCGACACATCACTCGAGGGAGACTTTTGTTCCCCTCTCTAATGTGGGATCTCTTCCCCTCTCCAATGTGGGATCTCACATCTCACAGTCTCGCATACTTTGTTGTCATAGGATAATCGTTCCCCTCTCCAACCGATGTGGGATCTCACACTCTCGTGTGCTTGTTGTCATAGGATAATCATTCCCCTCTCCAACTGATATGAGAGATCTCACACTCTCGCATGCTTGTTTGCAACAATTGTAGACATCATAGGATAACCATTCCCCTCTCCAACCGATATGGGATCTCACACTCACATGCTTGTCGTCATTGCTTATGGACCTGAGCGTAGGTAGTCCATCTATGTCTCGAATGAAGTTTGGGAGAAATTAAGTGGAGGTCTAAACCGACTGATTGTAGAAGAATCAGAAAATCGTGCCATCGATTGTTCGAAAGAAAAAAATCATGGTGATTAACATGTACTTATAATTTTCGACATTATTAAGAATCATCATTTGAATGAGAAATGAGGCGAAGGTGCAAAACTAAAATTTTATTCAACTATTTATTAGACATCAATTGTCTTTAAAATTATTCATTAAAAAAAATGTGCTTTTATATGCTATAAGAATGCATGTGGTTGACCAAGGAAGGCCCTTTGTGGCTTAGCTTCAAACGGGAAGACCAGCCTCATCGAACCCAAGCTCACGAAGAACCTCCTTGCATTGGGGAAGTGTCTCCTTCTTCATGAACCCAAGTGGGTTAGGTTGACGCACAGGGTTGGTGATACCATCGTTGGCCGTGATGCTCACTCTCGCCCTATGCCCAAATCCATCCGTGGGAATCTCAGCACAGTCATCATCATTACTCTTCACCAAATTCACTTCACAAACCTCCTCCTCATGGTCGCCGTCCACCTTGATCGTGTATTCTCCGTTCTTGCCGGTCTCCGCCTCGACGGCTAACGTCTCGCTTCCTCCCTCCTCCTCGCGGCATACCAACTTCACCTTAGCTCCTGATACACGATACATTATAAAGAAATGGCATTACTACAAGGGTTTGAACATATGATACAAAAGGAATGAACGAAGGAGTTGTGTTACCATGCATCCATTTGCTGACACGGGTGAAGAATTGGATGCGGCACGTGTCACAATAAACCTTGCCCTCAACGACGAAGTGATCTTTTTTCGAGACGGAGACGTCGAGGATGGAGAGGAAGAAAAGGGCAGAAAGAAGAATGATAGCAAAGGATGTTGCCATTGTGGTTGTTGGGATAGATAGATGGAGAATATTGAATGTGAATGTAAGAGTGATTTGAAGGATGGAAAAGGAGGTTCTTTTATAGTACTAATTTAGTTGTTTCTTTGGGAGTTAGTTGAGTTTTTGTGGATGGGAGTCTTCTTTTCAGCTTTCTTGTTTATTAAACCTAAAAATAGCTATGTTTTTGGAAACTGCTTATTGTAGTATATATATTAACTCATTTTATTTATATATATATATATATATATATATATATTTTAAGTAATATTTAATATATTGGTATTATTTATGTATTAGGAGGGAGATATTTTTTTTTATAACATATTTTTTTAGCATTTGTGAGAATCACTCTTTATATATATAATATTATTAGGATGACACTCATTTCCAAACGAGTGAGTTAAGCCTATTCATTCTTGCAGCCCAATTTCAAGGTTAGTGGAGCGAGAGTTTTGAAAACAAAATTATATTATTGGACGGGGAATATGAGTTTAATTTAGATTAGATTATATAATATAGGAATGACTTTTTTTTAATTGAGAAAAGAGGGCTAGTTTATTTTTTAATTTTTATATAATATAGTAATTATTATTTTTTAATTTTTTTAATTTAGAAAAGAGAGGGTTGAGTACACTAATTGATTTCATAATCATGAATCAATTTGACATTAATTTTAAAAAAAATTTACATGGTTTTAGGGTATTATTAATTTACATCTGTCCCAACAAACCGTTTATCGATCTTTCAAGAATGATCCATTTAAATTCTCAAATGTCGAATAAAAGACTCAAAAAAAAAAAAAGTCAGGAGGTGAGGCTCAATTAAGGAGAATGAGGTCTTCCCTTTCAAGAATAATCCATTTTAAAAGAAAAAATAAAGCATCAATTTAGGGTTTAAATTCACCGTATTTAAATTTAAATTTATTTTTATTTAATTTTATAATTATTTTTAACTATAATTTTTCCAAAAATATATATTTCCATTAATTTAAATCTTAATTAAATGTTTGAAAATAAGAAAATAGATATTTAATAAAATAATGTTTATTAAAAATAAAAAAAATTAATAAATGACATAAATAATCCAAACCACCCTATTTTGTGAAAAAATTTACAATTTGAATGATTAGGTTAGGTCTAAAAAACAGACTCAATCCCCAAATAAGTCAATACTGTCTACGATCACGCCAATTACCTAAATGGATCCATAAGCCACGTTTCAATTTTACTTACCTTGTAATTTCTATTCATTAACTCATTTTATACTTTCCCATCTTTTACTTACTCTTCCTCGAAGATCACAGATGAGGGAACCCTAAGTGACCCATCCTACCTCCTCTTCCTCTTGGAAAAAGTGAGCCACCGGTTTCAAGTACAAGATACTATCATTATCGCATGAACAATTAGACATCCAATTCATAATCAAAACGACCCAATTGCATGAACAATTGCAAGAGCCAAGTATCATTAATGCTTTAATGATCAATTTATTCATGAATTAAATCATAACCTAAATTCACTTTGAATTACTAAGAAAAAATCAACTCTTGAGTAACTACCTCATCTATTTCAACATTAAAGCATATATGCTATAACCATGCATGTGCTTAACCAAGAAAGGCCCTTTGTGGCTTAGCTTCAAACGGGAAGACCAGCCTCATCGAACCCAAGCTCACGAAGAACCTCTTTGCATTGGGGAAGTGTCTCCTTCTTCATGAACCCAAGTGGGTTAGGTTGACGCACAGGGTTGGTGATACCATCGTTGGCCGTGATGCTCACTCTCGCCCTATGCCCAAATCCATCCGTGGGAATCTCAGCACAGTCATCATCAGTACTCTTCACCAAATTCACTTCACAAACCTCCTCCTCATGGTCACCGTCCACCTTGATCGTGTATTCTCCGTTCTTGCCGGTCTCCGCCTCGACGGCTAACGTCTCGCTTCCTCCCTCCTCCTCACGGCATACCAACTTCACCTTAGCTCCTGATACACGATACATTATAAAGAAATGACATTACAAGAGTTTGAACATATGATACAAAAGGAATGAACGAAGGAGTTGTGTTACCATGCATCCATTTACTGACACGGGTGAAGAATTGGATGCGGCACGTGTCACAATAAACTTTGCCCTCGACGACGAAGTGATCTTTTTTCGAGACGGAGACGTCGAGGGTCGAGAGGAAGCAAAGGGCAAAAAGAATGATAGCAAAGGATTTTGCCATTTTTTTCTCTTGTGGTGTGCTTGTTGAGATAGATAGATTGATTTGGTGGATGGGAAAGGAGCTTCATTTATAAGAGGGATTTAGTTGAGTTTTAGTGGATGGGTCTTTTTCTTACATTTGTTATATAAAAAATTTGCTTTTTTTTTTCCTTTAATTTTAATGGTTCTAATCACTATTTTAAACCTATATTAGTGCAATTAATTTGGGGTGATTTGAATCAATCAAAATGTGTTAAAAAAAAAAAAAAACCCTTTAATCCAAATAAGATATAACCCTTAAATGAAAAATCTAAAAAATTGTGATGTCACGTTGGTGGGGAGTAGAACAAAACACCCTTTATAAGGGTGTGAAAACCTTCTCTAATAAATGTGTTTTAAAGCTCGGGAATACTCGGACAATATCTAATAGTGGTGGGGCTCGGTATTCAATGAATTTGGTTGTTTTAGGGTTTTAACTTTGTAGGTCGGAACTTATTATGGTCTTTACTAATTTGGGTCGATCTTTTTTATTTTATTTTATTATTATTGAATTAGAATATTGGGTAATTTTGATATTGATCAAGAAGGGTATGCTAATGGTAAAAATTGAGCTTCCCAAGAAACCTTAAAATTTTCAAAGGGATGGTTGACATTTTTTAGTTGGATGATCAAATTGAAGAAAAATAATAATAATTTGTTTTGACCCGTCAAATTCAAGTAAATCTTCTAAGGTCATCGTTGGCTGATAGTCTCGATTTTTAGTAGCTTATTCGAGAAAATTTTAGCTTGGAAAGGATACAAATAGAACCCCATAACGCATCCGAGTCGGTAAGTAGTCATTTTAGACTTTTCTTTAGATTTACCGGTACATATCTCTTGAAAATGTCTTAGAAAGTTAAAAATTACGTATCATTTTCAGCTTTACAATTTTAAAACGGGTTTATTAGGGAGAGGTTTCCACACTCTATTTCAATTATTTTTATATAAATATTTAACATCTATTTTTTTATGATTTAATTTGCAAATTATTTTTTTAAATATAAATAAAGATGATTGGAAGTTTAAAAGTTATAAGTAGATAATTGAGAATATAAACCACATAACCCCATTGAGAGTCAACCTCAACCCTAATCGACGTTCATGGTAGTCGACCGCTCATGGTCAGCTGACCTTGTTGAATTTGCTTTTCATACTTTGAACTTTTACTTTTGGCGGACTTTCTGTAATAGTCCAAGTCTACTACTAGCAGATATTGTCCGTTTTGGTCCGTTACATATTGTCGCCAGCCTCACGGTTTCAACTAAGGAGAGATCTCCACACTCTTATAAAAAATGTTCTGTTCTCCTGTTCCCTGCTTCTAAAAAACAAAAACCGAACAAATTTTCAAACACCCTTAAAATTTGTGAAGACTTTTATACAAAGATATTAGGTTTAGAGTGATGGGATGCATAGAAATTTTGAGTTGTGTGATGTAAATTGCTTGTCAAAAAGGGAACCAAATCATTGAATATAAACCACAAAAGCTTGAACAAGTATCTCCCTTCTTTAATTAATCATTAATAGTGATAAGATTTGGCCTATTCACAAGTCAACTCAATTTGTTCAACTAGCCCTAAGTCTATAATCTCGTTAACATTATTGAAATTTTACCCGAGAATTAAGAAATAGAAATAGAAATAGAATTACCTGTTAATTGTTAAACGGTGTTAGATTAAGCATGTCAGTTAACTGTATTTTGAAACACGAAAAAAAATAATGGACTTATCATATTATCTATCGAGCCATGAAAAAAAAATTGTCAATAAACTAGGGTTAGAGCCTATGACAGTTTGAGGCCACTGCTAGCAGATATTGTCTGCTTTCACGCCCTTAAAAGAAATGTTTTGTTTCTCTCTACAACCGATGTGGAATCTCATATGACTTTTCGAAGATATTTTTCTTACCTGGATTTAGAATTGTGATTTAAACTACTTATGAGAGTGAAGACTTTTTCAACATGTCAATACAGATTCTTGTACTATGTTTTTTTTTTGTCACTGACATGTTTCTTAAAAAAGATTCCGAGAGATCACCCAATAGAAATTGTTTCATTCCAAACACGCTCAACATTCGAGTTCTTATAGTTGAGTCACTGAAAAGAAATATGCATCTCTTTAAGCATTTCTTAACCATATTTTCATTTACTTGGGTCAGACTCATTTGGTTGTGATCACGGTTCATTTATACACTTCTCATCTATTCAAATGTCACACTTACAATATACATGAAAAGAATTAGTAATCAAATCTTTAGATGTAACTCCAATTAATCTTTCCTATTTCGAAAACTAGGAACGTTCCCCGTAAGCTTCTTAACCCGATCGGAAAAGATGAAGACGATCAATTCGACTCGTAACAAACGAACACAATCGAAGATGAACAATCTCGAACTTCTACTAAAAATTGAAACTTTGATGTGTCTTAAGAGCTGGCAGGCGTTGTGAAGCTCAAATATGCTTCATTCAGCTTTGTGGGTATGAATTGAATCAATTAGGGTTTCGTTTGATTACCCTTCTTTTTGTTTGACTTTAAACCCTACAAATTTACAAGGCGAATACCTAATTTTATACTCGGAAATACTCTCCAACTTCGGCGACCAAACTTGCCCTTTCGTCGACCCGACGAGCTGATCGTAATGCTTCTGCAACTCCGGCGTGCTACAAAGAAAGTTACCTCCACCGCTCTCGCCCGCTGTTGGAGAAATAAGCTGAACAAGAAACTCCGGTACGATCTTAATGACAATTCTTCCATTCGTGCCTCGAATGTACTCGAATGGACTTTGACCGGAGAATTTAGCATTTCCCGTGCCAATTGATGCGAGCGACGACGTTGAGAGAACGTCGAAGGAAGCAAATAAGTCGATCGGGAGAACAAAATAGGTTTCGCCCGCAAGGAGTTGGTCGTCGATGGCTAAGGAGGGAATCGGGTGGCCGATGAAGAAGGAATCAGCATGGCATATCATCATGTCCGGGAATTGGAACATGATCTCGCCGGCGATGTGGTGGTTTCCAGTGAGGGATTTTGTGACGCCGTTGGAGAAGATGAGATTGACGGCGGAGGAGCGGCGGCGGTGGGTGGTGGAAATGGCATGAAGACATGGAGAGAGAGAATTTCCCATTGTAATTATGAAATTGGAGATTAGAAAGAAAGATGAAGAAGGTTGAGAAAGAGGAGGATTTTATAGTGATTGGAGATTGACTTGGAAAAAGTCAAAAGGGTGTTTTTTTCTTAAGATGTCGGTGGTCAGAGATGTCGGCAATGAAAATCATATAGGTATGGGTAGGTATTTATATTAAAGTTATATTAATTACGAGACTTTAGTACATAAAAAACGCTTTAAAACTTTAATGTTGAAATTTACTAAACTTTGAGAAATAGCTACGAACGGTTGTTGGTTGGAGACCAAAATGTGTTCAAAATCTTAACCTCGAACCTCACGAGTGAAGGGTGTTTCAATTTGCAATCAGGATCAAACTCGAAGGCCATCCGACCACCCAAAACATGTCATAATCGAAATGGGTAGTGATTATTAATATGAGAATGTTACTACTTCATCGTTCACACGTTGTCGTGAAGCTGTCAATCGAACGTTGTCGTGAAGTTGTGAATCAAGAACAAGATGCTCGAAAAGAAGAAGGTAGCCTTCTACAGTATTACCAAAAAAGTCTTAGAATATATATCATAAAATTTCGTAATTAATGATTTATTTTTTTATAATTAAATATAATTTTGATAATTTTATTTAAAATATATCCATTTTCGTTATATAAAAAATTCGAAGTTATTAATTTAATTTTAAATAATATGAATTGACGTACGAGACAATTATATTATTTGTCAATGGTTGTCAATAGTTAATTAAAAAAATATATTCATTTCATTGATTATAATAATCATAAAAATAAACTATTCTTTTACTCCATATTAAATATTTAAATGTCGTTGCTCTTAACAAACATGTCTGAAGTTTATTTTTTTTAATAAATTTAAGCACGTGTTAAATACGACAATAATTGAAATTTTAGACCTCTTTATTTATTTTTAGTATTTTTTATGTACTCAAAACCAATAGTTTCGTTTTTTATAATTTTTTAATTATTTTAAACTAAGTTGATTTAATCAAATTCAAATGTTTCGAGAAAATTCATTAACTTAAAACTTATCCGTTCCCATTTCAATTTTTCGTAAAATAGGTCTATGAATTTTTACTGTTCAATATTACTGAGTTGTTTTTAACTTGATTTTGATTATCTAATAAATCACTTAAATAAAAATAGATTTAGAAGCGAATGAGGTAATTTTAATTAATCATGATAATCATGAAAAAAAAAATATAAATATTAAAGGATAGAAGAACTATAAAACAATTTAAATTAATTTTTTTTTTCTTTTATTAGTTTAGATGTGATGATTTGAAAATGCTACAAATTTCAATACTTATAAATTGTTAAGTTTTTTTTTTTTTTTTAATTTTTTATTATTGCGTGTGTGATACGTGTCTTTTGGGTGACAGGTATTTGACATAACTAAGCTATCAAAAACTGAACCGACATTTTTTAAATATAAATTTTGAATTAACAAATTACATGATTCGATTACCATGCTGTGATGAAGAAAAGTATTATTTCAACTCAACACCGCTATCATTAGTTGCCGAAGTTACGGTGGCCACCACCTGATCTCATCGAGCCCAATATTGTTTTTATTTTTTTCATTTATTTTTAGTACAAAATATTAAATATTTACATTTCCTATATAATTTTCCATCTTTAAAATAAAGAAATTATATTAAAAGATTTTAGATTCATTCAATTATATTTCAAAATAAATTTGTTTAGTTTGATTGTTTTATATGGAATAAAATTTTTGACATATTTAAAAACTATTTAATCTTTTAAATATAAATATTAAAAATTTTAATTCAAAATGAATTTGGATGAATGTGAAATAGTTAATAAAATTTTAATAATTCCTAAAAATTTATTTTATATCTAATAAATTTGATTAATTAAAAATAAATATTAAAAATTTCAAGTAAATTACTTATTAAATATAAATTAAATTGAAAATTTAGGGGTATATTAGATAAAAAAATATTTAAATTTTATAAAATTCTTTTTAAAGTTTAAACTTGAATTAGATATAAAATTAATAATTTAAAATATTAATTTCTTTAAATATTACCTATGGAAATTGACATCAATCGTCGTCGGTGCTCGTGATGGTCGACATCTCAAGCTCTGTTAGTGTTCTTTAAATTTTCTTTTTAACGTTTGAACTTTTAATTTCGCCTTGATAATTTTAGCCTTAATCATAGTAATTTCAACGTGCATTAATTTTTACTAATTAGAAAATAATTTTTAAAATATATATTAAAATTGAATTATACATCTTATGAAAATATATATATTTTAGAACATTGTTGTAACTTTTATTTATTTATTAAATAATAAAAATGAATATTTTTAAATGAAAAAAAAAAATGTTAACTTCACAGCGTGTCTGTCACGTAGGAGATATGTAACCATCGGTGACGGTTTAATATCCTTCTTTATAGATATTAAAATGGTTGACTTTGACCACGTCATAATTCTCAATTTCTTTATAAATTATTAAAAAAAAAGTTCCAAATATTATAATTAAATTATTTTATCATTACTTTTAAAAATTGAAAACCATATTTTTTAAAAATCATTTAACATAATATTAAATCCAATCTCTAAATATATATATATATTTTCAATAAAAGGTTAGTTAAGATGGCTTTTTCTCCACGTTTTAAATACAACAATTCTGCACGTTTTAAATGCAACAATTCTAAGGCCTTTTCCCCACGTTTTAAATGCACCCATTCTACTAAAGTTTGGCATTTCATAATATGATATATATATATATATGAAGTTCAAATGCAACTTGTTTAATTTCATCATTCAAGGTTTAATAGTAATATTATTTGACATATGATGATCTTAAAATCCTCCATATCGATATCTTAGGAGGTTGCCTAAATTGCATCAAGTTAAGTACGTTTAACTTTGGAGCTCATATAATTGAGTCACGGAAAAGAAATGCGCTCACATTATTTTGAGTATTTCTTAACCATTATATCTTGAGGATCAATTTTACTCACATGTAGTAATGCTTCATACCTAGGACGATAGGACATCCTATAAAATTTAAATGCTAAGAAGATTAGCATAATCCATGTGCATGCGAAGTGAGATCATAATCAACCACTTTCTTACAACTTTTAAACCCTTAAAAAAACCTACATTTTTTTCCATAGTTTTTCTCGTTAGTTTTCAATATCAAGCTTAGTCTAAAAAACTCAAATCATTATTGTACATGTCTTTTCATTTGTTTTATAATAAATAATAGGCTATGATAACGTGCATTGCTTGTCATTAAAGGACATTTGTCATCTTAACCTATGACACGGTCAAGGTCAAGGTTTAATATCAATCAATGTTTGCACAATAAACGTTCGTCATTAAAGATCGATTTGGAATGAGATCGTGTTCATAACTTTATTATTTTTACACAACGAACTCAAGTTGATAAAATATGTAATCCAATAAGGAAATTAACAATAATAATGTATCAAATAATGTCAAATCTCTAACAGCTATCCTACAGTGGAAAAGGAAAAGTGACTTGGAGAAGATAGAGAGCCCAAAATCAATGGCATCAAGAGAAATACAAGTGCAAAAAAGTGCTTACAAAACAGCTCTTCAATATATTTCTTGTTGAAGCATTGCCCATTTTGTATTCCTACAGAGAGATCAAGTTGCCATCACAAACCAGCCAAGGAGCCTGAAATATTGGGGTCTGCGTCATTTTCCCATGTCATGAATCATGCAGCCTGCCTTTCAAATGTGTCAAAAAGGGCTGTTTTGGAAGCATTTCGAATTCCTTTTACAGTTTGGCAAAGAAGAAAAAATGTGCCCTAGTAGTCAAATAATTCATGTACGCCCACTCCAAACCTCATTTGGAGGTTCTAAGAGCTGACCTTGGAGTAGGCGTTACTTCGAGAACACATGCCTTAGCCAACGATCATGAGCACGGGTATCTGTGTTTGTAGAATTTTTTTCTAGTATAAAAATTGTAATGGTTTGAGCTCCCCACTAGTAGATATTGTCTTGAAGGGGGTAGACACGAGGTGGTGTGGCAGTAAGGATGCTAGGCCCTGAAGAAGAGTGGATTTGGTGGAGGTACCACATTGATCGAAGAAAGGGACGAGTGCCAACGAGGACGCTGGGCTCCGAAGAGGGGTGGATTGTGAGAATCCCACATTGGTTGGGGAGGAGAACGAAACACCCTTTGTAAGGGTGTAGACCTTTCCCTAGCAGACACGTTTTAAACACTTGAGGGGAAGCCCGAAAGAGAAAGTCCAAAGAGGACAATATCTGCTACAGTGGGCTTGAGCCGTTGCAAAAAATGATATAAGATTTTTTGAAATGCGTACCTTAATAAGCATGTCCTTATTGTCTCCATGTTCTAGATTTTTACAAAATGATGCGTGTCCTTACTGAACTTCAGTTCTCTATAATTGAAGAGACAACATCAATGTAAAAGCATCGGCACCGTGTTTTGGATCAGATATGAAGTATCCCTGCATGAAAGATTAAGTTGGTTCTGTATACATCGAGCTGAGCTAGAATGATGAATATATTCAGATAAATGCAGTAGCATACAGGAGTATGTCTAAATGCACACACAAGAGAGAAAAGAGACCTCTACCTTAATTGTATATATTCTGATGTGCATCCAATGAAACCCAAAACTAAAATCTATCATCAGGCACAAGTCCTCTTTGTAGCATTTCGTCGTGGAAACGAAACGCATCCTTCATATTGTCTTGGCTGACGTGACCATTTATCAGAGAAGAATAAGTGGCTCTGTCAGGATTTACACCATTCTCTATCATTTTCCTTAACACCTGCTCAGCCTCTAGCATTCTTCCTTTTGCACAGTATCCGTTCAAAATCAAATTGTACGTAATAACATCAAGTTTGAGCCCTTGCTTTTCCATCTCATTAATCATAACAAAGGCTTTTCCTAGGTTCTCGTCTTTTAAATATCCATCGATGAGGGTATTATATGAGATGCGATCGGGAATTATTCCATTTGATATCATTTTGCTCAAGCATTCATGGGCCTTCAGCATATCAGCAGACCGGCAGTAGCCCTTGATTAAAGTATTGTAAGTGACAAGATTCGGTTTGATACCCCGTTCAACCATCTGGTCACACAAATGCAATGCCTCGGATAAATAGCCTGAACTACAAAAACCATTTATTACAGTTCCGTAGGAAACGTGGTTAGGGACAATATCTTTCCTGATCATATCATCCCACAAGTCCTTGGCCCTTTTCATATCACCTACTTTGCAAAAGCCATCAATCAACGTGTTGTATGTCACGATGTCTGGCTTGAGGTTTGTGCGAACCATTGTTCCAAACAAATTCAGCGCTCGATCCATATTTCCATCCTTGCAATATCCATGAATGAGTGTGGTGAAAGTATAAAAGTCCGGAAACACACCCCTTTCAACCATTTCATTGAATAGCATATCTGCATCAACAAGCATCTTCTTCTTACATAACCCATTCAAAATAGTATTATATGCAACCACATCCACAACACAACCCTGAGCAAGCATCTCATCCCGCATTTTCAAAGCATCTGAAATCGCACCGTTTCGACAAAACCCATCAATAAGAATAGTATAAATTACATTATCAGGTACGAGACCAATATTTTTCATATCTCTAAAATACGTAAGAGCCAAATCAAGATTCCCATTCCTTGCAAGCACACTAATCAGAGAACTAAAACTAATCAAATCAGGAAGAACACCATGACGTGACATTTCATCAAATATCTCTTCAGCTTCTGAAATATTATCTCGTCGACAAATCTCAACCAGCAATGTGTTATATGTAGCGGCATCAGGCTTTAACCCAAGTTGCGACATCTGATTCAAAACGTCCTTTGCCCTGTTATACTTACGTATCTTACATAGGCCATTTATGATAGCATTATAAGTTAGAAGGCCTGGTTCCATACCCTTACTAGAGATTGAATTCAACAGTTCAAAGGCTTCTTCAACAAACCCTTCACGACAGTAAGCACTAATTAGAGTATTATATGTCACAATGTCAGGAAAAACTCCTTTCTTTTCCATATCTGATAAGAACAAATTCACATTTGCAATTCTGCCATCTTTACACAGAGCATTGACCATTATGTTCAGTGTATAAACATTCAACTCAGTGCCCCCTCTCACAACTTCCCCAAATATTTCCCAAGCTAAATCCACCCAGCCAATCTTCACAAGACCACCAAGGAGACTATTACAAGCATTTATAGAAACAGAAACTCCTTTGCTTTTCAAAATTCGAAATGCTTCAGATCCTTCCCTTAACTTTCTAGCTTGCACATAAGTCCTTACTAACAAATCAGAAACCAAACCAATCGACCCAAAATTACCACACGTTGAAACTATAGATTCAACGACCTCAACTCGTGAGACGCCACTCTTCCTCACCATCCTAAGAATGCAAGCTTGGGCTTCTGAGAGCCTCCTGCCGCGCACTAAAAAATGAACCATTGCACTCAAAGAAATTGACGAGTGCTTCAAATTCGGGCAACTAGAAGAAACTAAATCAATAAATTTTAATCCCAAATGTAAATTTTCACGACATCCATACAGAACTTCAACTAAAGCTGAGGGATTCAGGCGGAAAAGAGAATTGGACAAAGAACTTACATTATTTTGCTTCAAGCTGAACAAAATCTTTTCCACTAGAAACGAATTCGAGGCAGAAACTGAAGAAGAAACAGGATCGTGATTAGAAGATCCTGAAGCTTCATCATGAATAGAATGAAATTTGGGGAGCGAATAGATCAAGTGAAATGTGAAAGAGATGGAATTAGCACGAAGTAAAGGCGTTGCATATGTGAAAGTTGATGCGAGAATTCTGGTTCTGAAAGTAGGTTTCGGGAGAGGAAGTCGATGAGCAGCCATTGGGGGACAGCTCGAGCTCCTCATCCATGGAGAATCTCAGGAAGTGTGCTACCAAAGGGAAGAAGCGACATCGGAACGGTGCAGTTTTTAAAAATATAAAGTTTAATAATATTTTATTATTATTAATTAAGCAAAAAAAAAAAAAAAAAAAAGTTATTTGTTTCCCATTTTGCCCCCGTCAAACTTGTTAAGGGCATTTAACCCAATCATCCTCTAATCTGAGCTCTGTTGATGAGACACCATTTCTGCTTTACTTTTTATTCCGAATTTTTGATTCACAGTCTCTCGACCGCACTGCCATTGGTTCTCTTCTCCAGTTTCGTGGAATTGGATTTGGATAATCTGTTTTCTTTGCTTGTTTCTCCCACATTGTTTCTTGTTTTCTTGCTCAGAAGATTTTTCGAGCTCCACGACGATTTCACCATCTGATTGCGTGAAGTTTCGTCGCATTTTTCGGTCAATTGGCGTTTGCAGAACGATTAAAGCAAAGGGAGCAGCTGGTTTTTGGATATGCTTTAGTGCAAGCCTCAACAGTCTTCACCGTGTTAGTTTCGTCTCTTGCTTCAGTGTAGCGAGCTAGTGCAGTCAATTTTGCTTCTAGCTGGACGAACTTCACGCGGACTGAGGGAGTGGTGGTTGTGATTGTTGGTTGATGGAGTTTTAGCTTAGTTTCAGTGTGTGGATTTGAGAGGTCTTGTCGGAGAGTGATCGAGTGACTGAACGGGTTCATGAATGGAAGGTTTTCGTTTCGAAAATGGATGAGCTATTAGAGATTGATTAGTGCTGAGATTTAGAAATTTTCAAAGGGACGGCATTTTCTTGTCTAGGATGGATAGGATGGCTCAGGATCTTAGTAGGACTGGCGCCGGCGAGAGAGATGTCGAGCAGGTACTTTTTCACATCTTCAGTCCTTTTGTTATGTTTCCACGCAATCATATGTTTATTTCGAGATTCAGAAAAAGAAAAAGAAAAATAACGTATATTGTGTGCTTCAATCGTGATCTTGAGCTTATTTTGCTATCTATTGCATCCTGGTTTTTACCTTTTCCGCTAGTTCTATCAAGTGATAATCTTGCATCAGAATGTGATCAAAGGGATTTGGTTGGGTGTGTATGCATATCTAGGAAGCATGAGGGTGTGTTTATCCTGAACTCTTGTAATCCTTTTTTGAAGTTCTATTTTAGTCTCTAACATTACTAAAAGTAGGTAGGGTTAGATTTATCCTAAATACTATTTTACAATCTTAGCATTCTCTTGAGCATTTGGAAGATCTTTTGCAATATTATGGCTTGGGGTTCTTCCTTTTCCCTTCTGTTGTAAATTCATTCGTCAACGAATTTATCATTTCTCTATAAAGCAAAAGTGTTATGAAGAGAATTTTGACATCACTAACGGGTTAGTGCCCATGGTACGAAGTAGAAATACCGAGGGCCGTTACGTGGGACAGAAAAAGATAATCAGTTCTTATTGGTTTGGAGTATCATAAGCCCTCAGTCTTGATTGTTTAAATTCTGCGGAGGGATGAAGAATAGTATTATTGAGATTAGATGGAGAATAGTATTATTGCGATTTTCTTGTGGGTTGAGGTAAGGTCCACATCTATCATCTTTGATTTTGTAAAGACATCTTGCTCTTCTTGGTCCAACTCTATAATACAACTGCCAAGTGTTTAAATTGGTGAAGGAGTTGGCTTCAGTGTTCAAACTCAGGATTAACCTTCTTGTTAAAGGAATGACCTTAATTTAAGGAATATCGGGTAACTCCCAGCTTTAATTTAAGGAATATTTTTGTAATCCCATTAAATAGTTACCTAGTGTTTAGGAATTTATTTTTCTTGTACTTTTACCTAGTATCTAAGTATTTAATTAGATTTATTTTATGTATTGTTTCCTAGTATCTAGGGATTTAGTTAGTTTTTCTATAGTATGAAATATACAAAGACACATATCTTTCTAGAAATTAATAAAAAAGTGAGTAAGATAATTTTCACTTACAATATGGTATCAGAGTCATTCTATTATTAGAGGTCTAATTAATCAATATAGCATTTATAGTTACCAATCTTCTACCTTGACCGAAATTTATTCAGAGTATTCATAGCTACCGATCTTCCACTTTGAGCCCCACTCGTGGAAGTCAACAATCCCATTTTTGCTCGACAACCCATTTTCCAATGTGAGAATGTATATATATTTTTTCTTTTGTAGAATACTTGAAGGAAGGGAGACCACCTATTGGCCTTTTTTTCTTGGCTCATTTCAAGCCCATTTTTTGCCCAATAACAAATCCGAAGCAAGGAAAATGTATGAGCGGCATTGGCTCGAGCCCACTATTTTTCCATTTTTATTCACTAAAGTTTTCTGTTCAGCATTTGCTTGAAGAGGAGGGCCCATTTTTCTTTGAGAGATAGTCATGTCAGGAGAATCAAAATTTTTGTCACTAGTAGAAGAAATTCCTATAGACAAATGTGATAATGAATCACTCTAAGGGAAAGTAAGATTCTGATTACCTTGTTGATCAAATATCTCAAGGCAAGAACATTTGATTGAGATCTGAATTACTCCACAAGCAAGATCAATTATGTCAAGCTTGAAAGATTTTACACTTGCAATCTAAACTACATAAAATTGCAAAGAAATGTAGCCCTTGGCTAAAGGAAAGCAAAAATGCTCTTTTTACTACATTTTTCAAGTCTCCTTTGCGAAGATAACATACATGGCTTTATATAGCCTCAAAATGAAACCCTTTACCTTCCATGAGTCATTTCAAGAGTTTGTAACCTTCATAACCATAATTAGCCTTATGTAAATGTAACCTAAAAATAAATAAAAATTTTTAAAACTTAATATACATTAACAAAACACCATAAATCTAGATTTTAATCATCCATCATAAACTTTTAATCATCTAAGAATAAGTGAAGCCATATTTGAAGTATCTTGAAGCCCTTGTTGCATAATTGAGACTTGATTCTTCTTAATGTGTAATTGATTGCAACTTGAGTTCAACTTTAATAGAACTTGACTTTATCTTGTGGTAATTTGAACAACATTATTCACAACTTCCTTCAAGTTTATTGTATGATTGATATGCAATCAATTATATCACAATGTCCGAAGAAAGATGATATTCAACCCATTCGATTTTCATATTGACTCAATAGAGAAAAAGAAAATCTTAAATGGTCTTAAATTGTGTGGACATACCTTTAAGGAAATGAAATTTTTTGACATTTCATTGGACCAAGACCAGCAAAGATGTACCCAGGATTTGTTGCATGGGATGAGAATGACTCCACACGAATGTTATGGCTTGATCAAGTTCATCTACAAATCATTGAAGAAGAGGAAACAAGATCTCTAGAAGAAACTGCTTTCCTACTTGGGCAAATGAAGTCTTTTGCTTGATGAACGACCTAGTTTAGATGCATCGACCTAAAGAAAGAAACAATAGAAGAGACAACCAATGGAAGAGTAATAAAGACAATTTATGGTGTACTCACGGCAAGAAACTATGACACATGAATGAGAGTTGTTGGAAGTTGAACGGAAAACCTCTGGCCGTGAATGGGAAAAACGGGGAGGCTCATAGAATCATGGTTGGAGAAACAAGGAAGAAATGTTGAATGCACGAGCTTACATTGCAGAGGAACCAATTCAGAATAGAAATCATCAATCGTGAGGCACACAAAATCATGGTTGGAGGAACTAGGGAGAAATTTCAAAGGAACGGACCTACGCCAAAGAGGAATCTAAATGAGAACAAAAGTCACCAATCGTAGAAACTAGTGGATTCTATAATGAAGCGATTGAGAGATTGAGGGTGTTTTTGGACTCTCTCAACAAGCCATCAAATTCTAGTGTTTTGACAATCTCAAGTAAGTCTTCATTCATCTTTTGTATAAATCCTTTGAGATAGTTAGATTAACTTTTGGATTATAGACTTTGGTGCAACTGATCACATGACCCTCACTCACAATGTTTAAAACATATAAACCTTGTTTGAGGAATAAAAAAATTGCAGGCAAATGGAATTAGTGCAACTGTTGCAAGAATAGGCGATGTATCTTTCTCTCAAACCCTTACACTAAAACATGTCCTACATGTTTCAAAACTATCTAATAGTCTCATTTCTATTCAACAACTTACTCACTGATGCCATTGTAGTGTTCTTTCTACTCGTCATGTTGTGTTTTTGAGGACCAGGTCTCGAGACGGTAGATTGGACTTTCTAAGGAATTGAAGGACCTATACTACTTGCAACTACCTAAGAAAACATTAAGTCATTTCCTTGTTCAGTTCTTAGTTCCTCAAATAAAGATGCGATTTGGTTACATCACCTTCACATGGGTCGTCTCTCATTTAGAGTCTTGAAAATTATGTTTCCAGAATTGTTTCAAGGATTTCAAGGTTTTGAGTTTCATTGTGATATAATGTGAAATTTCCAAACATACACGTGTATCGTTTTCTATCAATTAAAATAAAAGATCTACGCCTTTTCATTTAATTCATAGTGATATATGGGGACCCTCAACTGTTACAAGCCATTCCACCGGTGCCCATTGGTTTCTCACATTAATTGACAATTTTGTGAGCCCCATGATTGGTGCTTGTGTAGCTACATTAGCGTATTAGCGTACTTTTTATTATTTCATTCACATCAATGACATTGTCTCTTATCTAAAAATAGAACTTTACTTATGGTGCTTCCATTATTAAATCTTTGACTTTTTCCTTTATCTTTGTGTTTATAGTTTTCGTACTCTTTATTATACATTAAGTAGGTGGACGAGAAGAGCTAGTGCCATGCTTGAACATATCAATATCTTTTCCATATTAATGTGAAAGCCCATTTCTACGCTTTGCTTGGTTGATCTAATTCTGGTTATTTATTTATTTATTTATTTATTTTAATTCCTATGTAGACAAGCACACAAACACTTTATGATAGATTCCCCGAGCTTTATGTTAGCCTTGTAAGTCTAATTCTGTAATCATGCTGAGTACAGTATTTCTGCCTCTTCATCATTCTTATCATAGGCCATTACTGCTTTGAAGAAAGGAGCCTATTTGCTCAAGTATGGGAGAAGGGGGAAGCCAAAGTTTTGTCCTTTCCGCATTTCCAATGTGAGTACGGTCTTGTTTCTCCAGATGAAAAAGGAATACAAGCACATATTTTCTAAGTGCATAGCTTTGTAACTACTTCTATATGTATTATAATTTATTTCTTATATAGTGAAGGTGTGTACAAACTAGCTCATACATACATAGATTTTTTTTTTTTTAAAAAGAAGAGTAATCCTGCGGGTTTATCTTCTTGTTTATTTTCTACATGTTTTGGGTATATAAGCATGCTTTGATCTGATAATTTGTCGTGCAATCAGATTTGATTATGGTTTTGATATAACTATCCACGATTTTGAAAATGGACATATTTGTTAAGATATATATTTCATCAAATATATATCATTTTTTATACCAGAAGAAAATTCAAAGTCACTAAGTTTATGCATTTATATGCTTAGAGAAACTAGTTTGATGATGCATTTCCCTCTAAAATTTTATTATTTTTGTTCTATATTATTACATGTCTATTTCATATATTTCACAAGTGTTTGATATGTATCTTGCAAATGTCGGTCTTATATTGACTTTGTACGATTAGTGTCTAAGACCATGTTTATTGTGCTAACCAAGTGTTCCATACAAGTCGGAGAAACACACAGACACGCCAGCCAAACTAAAGTGTCCGTACTTCTTAATTTTTCATATTAGTACGTGTGCTTATTCATATGATTCTATGCAGAATGTATAATTTTCAAAAAATATTTTTTGTAATTAAGCATATAAATTAAAAAATATTTTTTTTCTGCGTGTGGTTTTAATGGGTAGATATTGGATTAGCCATCTTTTAGCTTGTCTCTGTATTTCACTTGCACTTCCATTGCAAAGATTCTGAGTAATATCTTTATGGTTTCAGGATGAGTCTGTTTTGATATGGTTCTCGGGGAAAGAGGAGAAGCATCTTAAGCTCAGCCACGTCTCTAGAATTATTTCTGGGCAACGGACTGTAAGCCTCCAATTCAAAATAATTATAATGTCCGAGTATCCAATTCAAAATAACTATAATGTCCGAGTATCCAATTCAAAATAACTATTATTTGGGAGTACCGAATTCAAAATGGTTATCATTTGCGGATATTTCCCATGATATAGCTTAATGATCCACTAGTTCAACGTTAATGTAATTGTATTTGAGTGAAGAAGGTTGCCTTGTGCCATGTCTAACTTTTTCTTTGATGCAATCTTCTTTCATTTTATTATTTGGATATTCAAATGCTTATAGCGACAAATTTGCATTTTCATTTTTTAAGAGAAACAAATTTCATTTATGAATGAAATATAGGAGTAAAAACTCCAAACACCTATTTACGAGTACATAAATATTCTCCAATTGGAGATTAAAGAGGAAAGACTATAATTACTAAATGGGTGTTTGCATTTACACCAAAATAAAGTAGGAAACGGAATAAAATTCATAAAACAACCAAAAATCGAGTAAATATCCCTAAACATTCTTCCATTCCTTTAGCCTCAGAGAATCTAGAAAAAGACTCATTAGAGCAAGCCATAAAATCTTATTTTGAGATTCAATTTTATGGTTAAAAGTTCAGGATGCTAATTGGTTGTCATTTTCATGTCATTCTTAGACAAGAAGCCATTTCGTTAAAAGTAAAGAAATTAATAAGGATTCAAAAGAAGTTACATGAATAATGTTCAGTTGGAAATTGAAATCTATACATGATGGAAGTTTTCTCGTACCTAGTGAAGGTTTTGATTAGATCCAAATGAAATTTAAAGATTCTTTTTTCTCAACAATCTTATATTCGATGCTTCAATAGTACAATCCCATTCCTTATGTATTAAGTTGGGCAAAAGTCCTAGCTTCCAGATTAAAGAAGGTGTTACTATTGTCAATTCAGTCAGTATCCATTTTTAGTAGACTAGTTGTTGACTCATTGTTAACTGCTAATGAAGTGTCAGGAAATTTGAACTCTAGGAAGAAAAAAAAAAGGATGGATAGTGAAGCTCAAATTTGAAAAAGCTTATGCTACAATAGACTGGAATTGTTCCATAGAAAAGAGTTTGGCAGAAGAAGCATCTTGTGAATTGGAGGTTGTATTTCAAACACTTCTTTCTCAGTCCTTGTAAATTGCAAGCTTACAGGTCCTATTAAGGCTTCTAGAGGCATAGGCAAGGAAATCCCCTTTCCCCAATTTTTTTTTTTGGTTGTTGTAGACGTGTTTAAGAGCATTCTCTATAAGAGGAGTTGTGACAGGTTTCTTGATTGGTAAAGATACATCCACACCAACCACCTCCGTGTGACAGCCTAAGATACTCTCCATATATGACCCTTTGTATTCTTAAATGAATGATGAAGGTCGCCTCTATACCAGGGACCTCCTTAAATAAAAGCCCATTTCTATAGGGCAAGTAATAAGTTGTATTCCTGATATGTACTAATTAATTGTGGTTCTAATTTTTTCAGCCAATCTTTCATAGATATCCACGGCCTGAGAAGGAATGCCAATCATTTTCTCTGATATATAACGAGAGATCACTTGATTTGGTGAGTGATTCTTTCACTTATTTACAGTAGTACTAAACTTTTTCTTGTTTTGATACTCCATGGTGTTTTTATTTATGGTATACTAGATATGCAAGGATAAAGATGAAACTGAGGTTTGGTTTAGTGGCTTAAAAACATTAATTTCGCGTATCCATCATCGAAAATGGAGAACTGAATCACGGAGTGATGGGATGCTGTCTGAAGTTAATAGTCCTAGAACATTTACTCGAAGAAGTTCTCCACTGCATTCCCCATTTAGCAGCAATGACAGCTTGCAAAAGGTATATATTTCTTTAGTTTTCGACTTTCTCTCAGCATTGTAAAATCAAGTTAAAGTGATATATCATTACATAAATTTTCAGGAAGGTGGAGAGCACATTAGACTTCACAGTCCTTATGGAAGTCCACCAAAATATGGTCTGGATAAGGCATTATCAGATGTAATGTCGTATAATATTCCACCTAAAGGTTTTTTCCACTCAGATTCTGCAAGTGGTTCAGTTCACTCTTTGTCATCCGGAGGCTCAGACAGCATGCATGGCCACATGAAAGCAGTTCAAATGGATGCTTTTAGGGTTAGTCTATCTAGTGCTGTCAGCTCATCAAGCCAAGGTTCAGGAAATGATGATTGTGATGCCTTGGGGGATGTTTTTATTTGGGGGGAAGGAACTGGCGAAGGTGTCCTCGGTGGTGGAATTCGTCGAGTTGGTAGTTCTTCTGATTCCAAAATGGATTCTTTGCTGCCAAAAGCCTTAGAGTCTGTAGTTGTGCTTGATGTCCAAAACATTGCCTGTGGTAATCGCCATGCTGCCTTGGTGACCAAGCAAGGTGAAGTTTTCTCCTGGGGCGAGGAGTACAGAGGCAGGCTTGGGCATGGAGGAGATTCTGATGCTCTTCATCCAAAGCTTATTGACGCCCTCAGTAATTTAAACATTGAACTAGTAGCATGTGGTGAATATCATACGTGTGCTGTAACACTTTCTGGCGATCTGTATACATGGGGTGATGGAACCTATACTTCTGGCCTTCTCGGGCATGGAAAAGAAGTAAGCCACTGGGTTCCAAAACGAGTAACTGGGCCCTTACAGGGTTTACACGTATCATCTATCTCTTGTGGACCTTGGCATACAGCACTGGTGACATCTGCTGGAAAATTATTTACTTTTGGTGATGGTACATTCGGTGTTCTGGGTCATGGAAATCGAGACAGCACTTCAATACCTAGAGAAGTGGAATCTCTCAGAGGTCTAAGAACTGTCCGAGCTTCTTGTGGTGTTTGGCATACTGCTGCAGTTGTAGAAGTTATAATTGGAAATCCAGGTTCGAATAACAGCTCTTCAGGGAAACTGTTTACTTGGGGGGATGGAGATAAAGGTCGGCTTGGGCATGGTGACAAAGAGGCAAAACTTGTGCCTACTTGTGTTGCTGCTCTTGTTGAACCGAACTTTTGTCAAGTTGCTTGTGGACATAGTTTAACTGTAGCACTTACAAACACTGGTCATGTTTACACTATGGGAAGTCCTGTTTATGGTCAGCTAGGGAATCCTCAAGCTGATGGAAAACTCCCAATACGTGTTGAAGGAAAACTCTCAAAAAGCTTTGTGGAGGAGCTGGCTTGTGGTGCATATCATGTTGCTGTTTTAACTTCTAGAACTGAGGTTTACACGTGGGGCAAGGGGGCGAATGGTCGTTTAGGTCATGGCAGCACTGATGATAGAAATACTCCGACATTAGTTGAGGCTCTTAAGGATAAGCAAGTTAAAAGCATTGCTTGTGGCACCAATTTTACTGCAGCTATTTGCCTTCACAAGTGGGTTTCAGGTGTTGATCAATCCATGTGTTCCGGTTGCCGCCTACCCTTTAACTTTAAAAGGAAACGCCACAACTGTTATAATTGTGGTCTTGTGTTTTGTCACTCTTGCAGCAGTAAGAAGTCTCTCAAGGCTTCAATGGCACCAAACCCCAACAAAGCTTATCGTGTTTGTGATAATTGCTATCATAAGCTTAAAAAGTTTATTGAAATGGACGCTTCTTCCCAGTCTTCACTGAGCAGAAGAGGAAGCATGAATCAGGGATCAACTGAACTTGTGAATAAAAATGATAAGCTGGACTTGAAATCTCGGGCTCAACTTTCTAGGCTTCATTCTGTTGAATCATTCAAGCAGGTGGAAAGTCAGGCTTCAAAGAAAAACAAAAAACTAGAATTTAGCAGCAGCAGGGTCTCTCCAATTCCAAGTGGAGGCTCTCAGCGGGGAGCTCTTAATATCTCTAAATCTTTTAACCCGGTCTTTGGATCTTCAAAAAAGTTCTTTGCTGCATCTCTTCCTGGATCAAGAATTGTTTCTCGAGCAACATCACCAATATCTAGGCGTCCCAGCCCTCCACGTTCAACTACTCCCACTCCTACTCTTGGAGGACTTACCTCTCCAAGGATTGCGGTGAATGATGCTAAAAGCACAAACAACAGACTTAGCCAGGAAGTTATTAGATTAAGGGCTCAGGTAATTTCTTTTTTCATTTTTTTTCTGCTTTTAATCCTTTAATGACACTTATGTGATTTGATTAGTCAAAACTGTAATGATGTTTAGGAAGTGTCAGTGTACTTTTCTCGTTATAATTTGTGTAGATACTTATTCCTCAGAGACCACGAACCTTAGCCGATGGGGCCACCCTATTCGTATTCCGTGCCCCTCTTTTTTGTTCTTTTATTATTTTCTTTAATTAGGTTGCTTCCTTATCAAGAATAGTTTGTACATGCATAGTTTATAAAAGAGGAATATACTTATAATCTACTGGGTGGATTTGTCTTTGGTATGTGGTTATTTCATCTTCTACTGGACACCCTATTAGGTTCATCTCTTCTGCTTCTTTGTTTGGCTTTATCCATGACAGTCTTATCTAATAAAACTTTACGGGAAGTAGTAGACTATACTTATCGTGTTGGAGAATAAGTATGCTTAACCGAATACTCTCTCAGGTTGAAAACCTTACACGCAAAGCACAACTTCAAGAAGTTGAGCTAGAAAGAACAAGTAAGCAGTTAAAGGAAGCAATATCGATAGCAAGTGAGGAGGCTGCAAGATGCAATGCAGCCAAAGAAGTGATCAAGTCACTAACTGCGCAAGTAAGATGGTTTTTAATGACTACTTCATGTTTTCCTTTTTATGACTACATAAATAACTATTATAGCTTGGTTGGTTATGTTGTGCTCGTACATTGGAGACTCTCAAATGTTTTTCTTAAGCATTTGGTCAATTTTAATCTATACCCAAAATTTATTTTGATGCCCGGAATATGTTGCACGATTGTTTTATCCTAGAGTTCAATGCAAATTTTACCTAGTGACTGCTAAATCTCTTTCAATCGGATGGTGAACAGCTGAAGGAAATGGCTGAAAGGCTGCCAGTTGGAGCTGCTCGTAACATGAAATCAACTCTTGCCTCTTTAAGCTCCGGCACAACCTTCAATCATTTGATCAACACTTCTATTGACCAATTAAGTGCTCAAGCAACATCCTTAGAAACCGACTCTAATTGTTCAAGTGTCCAGTTGTTTTCTAATGGGTCGGGTACCCCAAATAACCAGTCTTCAACTCAAAGCAAATTGAGCCAATTGGATTCAGCAAAGAATGGAAATAGAATCAAAGAAAGTGAATCTCGCCAAGAAGCAGAATGGGTAGAGCAAGATGAGCCTGGTGTATATATTACACTCACCTCACAACCCGGAGGTGCCAAGGATCTTAAACGAGTTCGTTTCAGGTATGCACGTTCTACCCATAAAATACTGTTGCAGGTATCCATTGTATGAGTCCTACTGGTAGAAACTCATGATAACCAAGTATTTTTTGTTCTCACAGCCGTACATTTCTTCGTTGTGAATAATTGCAGGTTGTTTAATAATTATTTCTTCTTCATTTTAAATAAAAAAGAAGAAAATTGAATAGTTTGTTTACTAGAAGCATTGTTTTTATTTTTGAGAAAGATTCCTTGTGGTCCATTTCAAGTGTGGAGTATAAATTACAGTTTACAACTTAGTGGTGCCTTAGCAACTACAAATGCTTTTGCAACTATCCGATGTCGATGATCATTCATCATGACAAGTTCTTGTAATTAGCTTCGTTTGGACGGGGTAATCTCTCTCCCTGCCTTTAGGTTGTCGTTTGCTTTGCCTTAGTAGTACACTCATAGGTTTCTTATTAAAAAAAGTTTGGGATACCAAGTTTTGAATGCATACTCCTGCAATATTATTTCTTTCTTATTTCAAATTAATGGTTAATACTAAGTTCATAGTGTTGGAACTTTAGCTTTAGGCTTTTAGATATCGTAGTGATTTAAGAACACCTTGGTAGACTAGAAAGAACAATAAATATAGACTATAAAGAACAATAAATAATGGAAGGGAAATTGTTAACTAAGCGATTTTACTTTCATTTATTATGAGTTTGTTTGTTCATATTGTAAGCAATCGACTGCCTGATGTTCTTTTCTCCATACAAAATTTTCTGAACTATATCATCACTGGTTGATTGCAGTCGAAAGCGATTTACAGAGAAGCAAGCAGAGCAATGGTGGGCAGAGAACCGTGCACGAGTTTACGAACGATATAATGTACGTGTGATGGACAAGTCTAGTATTGGTATTGGAAATGAAGAGTTGACTCATTGATTTGTGCAAACAGCCAGACACCCAATCATTTGCAACTATGATGATGATAGGTTTAAAGAAAGGGACAACATTTGGTGCAATTAGATGAAAAATTAGATGGATTTGATGATTTGTTTTCGAATGTCGATTTCTTCTTTCTTTCAGGTTTAGTGTTTTTCTTATTTGGTTTTCTTTTCTCTTTCTTTTCCATTCTTCTCTGTATGATTGTGTGGGTGGGGGTTATGAGAAATGTAAATACTACTACTTGCTGTCTATTGATGAAATGAGCTTCAATATAATTCCAAAAACATCTTGCCCCTCTTCCTCCCCCTTTTTCTTTCATATTCTAAATCTTGATTATTTATATTTGTTCCTTTTCATATATTAAAACGAATGATTTTTTAGCGAAATTGGTTGTTTAGATTTAAAATTTTAGAAATTTGGGTTGACAACTCTTTGTTGAAAACACTTGTACTCTTTGTTAACACCAATCGAGAAGAGATATATTTATACTCTGTATTAACACTAATCGAGAAGAGATTACAAGATATTCTATAGAAACTATTGCATTACTTTGTGCGTTGGATTTCTTCTACACTACTTTGTGCTTTGGATTTCTTACCTGGAATGAAAATATGAAAATTTTGATAGAGTGGAGAGATATTTACAACAGAGACTAGTCAATCTATTCCTAAAATATTTAAATCTATTCATAAAATATCTAAATCTTTAATTTTGTGATATTTAAATCATTTTTTTAAAATAAATGTACAAATATACAATGAGCTTCATACAATTATTGTGGACCTTGAGCCATATTTTAACACTAATAACCAATATCCCATGAGAACCTACACAAATACAATGAGCTCATACAATTATTGTGTTTGACCCTATTAGATTAGTGATGATATTTTAACGCTATTAACCAATATCCAATGAGAACATGCATAGGGCTTCTAGTATTTGGCATCTAGGAGCTTCTAAACATGCTTATTCGAAGTCAATTGACAGCCAATTGAGTAGTAAAAAAGAGTACCAAGACATTTGAATTTCAAGTTTACTACAGAAACGAATTCTAGTTCATTGCACATATATGAAACTTAATTTGCACATTCAAATTCATCGAAAAATTAGATTCTAAGATTTGGAACTTCTCAACAACCCTACAAAAAGGTTTCAAGAGATGATAGTAGGGAATAGCCATGAAAATAAGTAATAAACCATGGAAGAGAACCTATCATAGTTCCACTTTCTAAAATTAACAAGGTTGTCTCCAAAGCAAGAGTCGTGATGCTTTGCTTCTACAAACAGTTCATCGATGCATAGGTGCAGAAAAAAAAGTCAGTCTATACAACTAACCAAATGGACACTTCTCGCTAATCATATAGATGAATCACTTGATTCAATTGATTGCTTTCTTACGAATGCTTTCCGACTGTGGGAAGATAAGAAAACTTCAATCCTCGTACGACATAGTTTCATCATTCATGTGTAAGCACAAAGTTGAGTTCCCCAAATTGGCAAGAAAATGAAGTTGATGGAAAATCCCAACGCAATGGGGAGCGTGGGGGTGATTGTTGTTTGGCCAAATACTTTGACCAATTAGGAAGCTCAGGAATGAACAATTCATCCGGGTCAGGGTAACATTGTGGGGCGTCAACATCAATCTATAGCATAAAGAGATTCACGACTCAGGATTAAAAACATTATTAAGAGGACAGTAACAAAACTTTTTGAAGTATAAGGACACATTGACATAAAGATTGAAACATGGTGACTAGAAATATACTTTAAGTTTCGACTGTGTATTATCAATTTTATCAAAATTAAAAACTTCTCATATTCCTAGCTAATAGCAATACTTTCATTCTTAATGAATGAAAATAGGCGAATATTCTTGAGTTTAAGACACCTCTCAAGAAAAAAGTATATGTTTAATTAAAAGGAAGAGAAGAAACACATCAAGAAAAATCATATTATATCAATTGATCGATATCATTGTCTTTATATAACCCATAAATTCTCTCAGCCTACACACATCTACCTTAGATCATCTCCTCAAACCATAGTATTTAGATTCAAGAAAATCCCAACACATTAATATTCGTAGTAAGTTGGAATTTATGACTAAAACACGTTTGAATTTTACAATTTCCTCCTATAAGCATTGAGTCAATCTATAGTGATGAATACGTATGCCCTTTTTTATGGTAACAACAGGACAAAGAATAAAAAAAATAAGTAGAGAATAATAATTTGAAAGTAGTTTAAGAAGAATTACCTTTGCTTGATCGGACGTATGACATCCAACTTTGGACAATGAGTCTGCATATGAAAATTTGGGCTTTAAATCTCATATAAAGATGACGGTAAAAAGATAAATTACTGGAGATATTTTACCATTCAGGACTTTCTTAATGAACATAGTAATAAAAGTAATCACAGAACATTTCAGAAAAGCAGTAATCGTTAGCAGACTTAGTTATTATCAAATTGCAAGCAATTTTATCCTCGACATTCAACAACTTACCATGTCCAGGAAGAACAAGATCCAAGTAAAAGGCAGACATAGTGGCTTTTCGTGCATCAACGCATTTATCATGATCATGCAAAAATCTTTCACCACCTACATCAATTTCTTCCTTTGCTCTTTCTTGCTTCCTCAATGGAGCGTCCTGGCGACAGGTTGATTTGTTTGTAATGTCATTTAGAGCTTTACGCCCTGACCCTGCTATCCCTTTCTTGTGAATTATCTTAGAGCTTTTTCCATTTCCATCAGCAGAAAATTCTGTAGAAAATTTATAGAACTTAACAAAGAACATAATAGAGAATACTACAGGATGAACTGCTAAATGATGTTCTATGTTATATGAGAAATGCATGAACATGAAACTTCAAGCCATGGTTTACAGAATCTTTTCACATTAGATCTCCACTGACCAGCTTGACAATGCTCATTGGCCAAACAGATTTCAGCCAAAACTAATGGTTATCATGCAATGTGGAGACTTACTCTTTTGAGTCATGCCCAAATTTTCATTTGGGATAATCAGCCGCCCTGGGGTAACACGACTTGTCATTGTTGTTATTATCTTCTCTTCGATGAATAGTGGCTTGGATAGTGATTGTGCAGATTAATAATCTGAATTCAATAATAACAATAAAAAAATCTTAAAACTAAGAAAATGGGGAATAATATAAATGTATACATTAAGCATAAATTGCACCTTCATATTCGTTATAAGAATACGAAATTAAGTAGCGTGGAATTAATATGTAATATGCAGAGTAGGGCAAGTGGTAAACCAAAGCATTTTTCCTGTGTCCTAATTGTTTACAACACCGGTTAGGAAAGAGCTTTGAGAGGGCCACTCAAACCGTTTGGTCCTTAAATCGGTCCAAGCCCACTAACAGATATTGTCCTCTTTGGCTTTTCCCTCAAGATTTTTAAAACACATCTACAAGGAAGAAGTTTCCACACCCTTATAAAGAATGCTTCATTCTCCTCCACAACCGATGTGGTATCTCACAATCCAGCCCCGAAGCCGCTCCCTTCGGAGCCAGTGTGGACGCTGGCACTCGCTCCCTTTCTCCAATCGATGTGGGACCCCCCAATTCCAGGCCTAACGTCCTTACTGGCACACCGCCTCGTGTCGACCCCCTTGAGGGCTTAATCTCCTCGTTGACACATCGCCCAGTGTCTGGCTCTGATACCATTTGTAAAGATCCAAGCCCACCGCTAGTAGATATTGTCCTCTTTGGGCTTTCACTTCCGGGTTTCCCCTCAAGGTTTTTAAAACACTTCTGCTAGGGAGAGATTTCCACACCCTTATAAAAAATGTTTCGTTCTCCTCCCAACCGATGAAGTAAACTTTCAGGATACTTCGATAGTTCACCTTAAATTCATTCCAGATCATCTTTTTTTTTTTTTTAACAAAATTCAAAGATAATCAACCGAAGTAATGAAATGAGTCAAAATGAACTTCCTTGAAACTAGTACAACACTAAAATATACCATAAATTCTCATGGAAAACCTCTACTTAAACCCTAGCAAGCAGTATAATCACATAAAACTCCTTCTATGAACTTGGAAAGCTATAAACCAAAATGAAATTCCACCAAGAAATACCGACACCAAAATAGAAACGAGAGTAACCGAAAAACTCAAAATTCAACGATGCCTGATTGGAACTCCAGCATAAACATCATAATCAAAGCCCGAACACAACAATCGAGAAAGAAAGGGGAAATGAATGGAAATTGTTAAAAGAACACTACGCGCGATTTACTTGAATGATGTATAGAAAGCGGAGAGACCTGTGATCTTCTCGACAAGGGAACTGAACTCTGCGTAGAAATGGCAGCCCAAAGAAGATGGCGCCTTCTCCCTATTTTGAAATTTTATGTTTAATATATATATATATATATATATATATATAATATGGATAAAACACAAAATTTTGAAGAATTTTTATTATTTTAGAATATTAAAAATTAAAAAAAATTGAAAAAATATATTTTTTTAAATAAAAAAAACGAAGTCGAATCATACGTTAAACAAAATTGTTACGTGGTCGACTTCCATCTTTTTGACAAGTTTTTGCCGCCATTTCCGAACATTGATATATGAGGTTTTCTTGTTTGCGAGCCCACTTGATTCTGTTCTTTCTTCTCTAATTCACGAAATCTGAGAACGAGGTATTGTTTTTGATTTCTTCTTCCTTCATCAGTAGCAGAAGCGAGTTATTGGCGATTCGTTGAACCCTAACATTCCGCTTTTGGATTATTGAGTGTGGAAATTGAATCTAGTTGTGCTCTGAATCAATAGAAAAGTTGTTTGTGGTATCAGTGATGATCTCCGAACAGGCACTGGATTTTTCCTTAATTTGTTTTGATATTTTTGGTTTGGAGTATGTCTTTGATTGGGTTTGTGATAGTTAGCTTTTATTCGAAGTACTGGCTTGTTCTGCTATGGCTTTTGACTGTGGAGCTATATCTCGCTGATGTTCTTTTAACATAACTTTTAGTTGCTAGGAAGTTCATTAGGACTTTCCATACCAATCTGCTCAGTTTCAAATGCCTGAGTTCTATGCTCCACCTTTTCCAAACTAGGTGCTCGATCTCCAATTATTCAAGGGACAAGCAGAATTACCATTTGTAAGCTGCTTTGCTGAAAGGTCAATCAGTGACTCCCTTTTTTCTTCCCCCTGTATCTCACCATATTGTTATACAATAGATGATTTCCAAACTCATTCACGTGGCTTCGTATGAAGCTGAAAATCATTTTGAGCTCTCTTTGAGACAAGCTTTCAATCTTCTTGAACCAAAATTAAGACCTCCGTTTTGCTTAAAGATCCCAAATCCACAAGAATACTTGGAGCTGAATCAAGCTATTCTATATGGGATTTTATGTGAACCACTTTTAGCTAAAACTCATATCAAGCATTTGCATGCGATAGTCATTGATGGTTATGGTCTGATTGTTTATCTGCTTCGGAAGGTTGTTAATGAACTATATCTTAAACTCATTGGTTCAGCAAAAAGTCAGATACTTTTTGTAACTGAGGAAATGATAGATGTATGTGCTGTTGGGGTTGATGGTGTTTTGATATCCCTGTTGAGGCAAATTGTTGGTGGGGATTTTGGTGAAGGGAATTTATGGTTGTGTTTTGAAATGGTGAATCTATTTTTGAACAAGTGGAGTTGTTTGTTGGAAGAATTGCCAGAGGTTATACCAAGTGCATTATATACTTTTCTACGGTTATTAGCTGATCACTGCAGATTATCTACTGCAAAATTGGAGTCTCTGAAGCTATTAGAGATTAAGTTTTGCATTAAAGTAATAAGGGAGCAATTTCATTTTTGCTTGAAGATAGGGAGAGATTTTATTAGACTCTTACAAGACCTAGTTTATGTACCTGAATTTAAAGCTGTATGGAAAGACTTGTTATTAAACCCGAGCAACTTTAAAACCCCTGGTTTTTTGGATATTTCAAATTTTTATTACACAAGAACTTCAAGTCGATACTTTTTGCTTTGTATTACTCCAGAAATGGAGGCCCAACTACGGTTTTTAATGACAAATGTGAAACTGGGCTCTCAAAATCGCTACCAAGTGTGGTTTACCAAGAAATTTTTATGTGGATCTGAGAGGGAAACTGTCATTTCTGACATCATTCGGTTTATATGTTGTGCACATCATCCTCCGAATGAAGTCATTCAGTCTGATATTATTCCAAGATGGGCTGTTATAGGATGGCTTTTGAAATGTTGTAAGAAGAATTATATTGAAGCCAATGCAAAACTTGCTCTATTTTATGATTGGCTTTTCTTTGATGATCAAACTGACAAAATTATGAACATTGAGCCTGCAATGCTGTTAATGATATTTTCTATACCTAGATACATTGATATGGTGCACACTCTTCTTGAATTTCTATTCCTTCTTGTGGACAACTATGATATCGAAAGGAAGGATAAAATAGCTTTGGGTGTCTCATCAGCTTTTAGTGCACTTGTTGAAAAAAGAGTAATTTTTTCATTGGACGCTTTGATTTCTTTTGATGGCCTTTCTCCAATACTACGAGACAGGCTAAGGATACTTTCTTCAGGTAGGAAGGTTCAAGTTCCAAAGGAATCACAATTATTTGGTGTACCTGATCACTCTATAAAGCCTCATTCTCCTCCAAGTAAATCTTGTGCAGAAACTGGCGTCATATATTCTGAAAGGCAACCTAGCAGCATTGTTGTTGCCCATGGAAGTGCTACATCTGTTGGTGCTTCTGTTCCTGTTGTGGTTGATGTATCTGCCTCTTATCATTCAGTTGTGATGGACGATGTATGTGCTTCTCATCATTCAGTTGTGGCAGACGATGTACGTCAGTGTGACAATTTTGAGATTTTGGTGAAAAAACTTGGAGAAGTTATTAGGAAATCCTACAAAATGGGCCTCAAAACTCTGGAAGAACTTCTAGTTTTATTTCTCTCGCTAGATGACAATGCACAAGCTAGCAGAACAATAAGCACTGAAATATTGTCTTCCAGAATTGTAAATACCTATGAGTTGAGCGGGTATAATCTATTTTCTGCTCTTGAACTACTTCCTAATGATCCCAGCTATGATGATGAAATAGGATCTGCCACTGCCTTAATAATCCGTACCTTCATCTTTGATCATGGAAAAAAACTACAAGAATTACTTTTATTTTGTTCTAGGAATGGATTGCCTGTGGGAGCCCGATTGTTGTCTTATGTATTTCGTCTAGCGTATGAGGCAAACAAAGAAGGTCTTACAGGCAATTCAGAGATTGAGAACAGTGATGGTGCAGAAATTGATTCAAAGAACCAGTTTTTGAAGTTTCATATGAATGGGTACTACTCTTTCAGGACTGGTATGAAAGAAAACCCTCAAGAAGCAGTTGTTTCGTTTTCTAAAATAGACAAGGATGTGATTTCTGAGTTGGTAACAAATGCCTTTTCTGCTTATAGATCTTTCCTAGCTAATTCAAAAGATATTTTGTACAAAGACGCAGATGTATCTTTAACCAAGGTCTTCTATCTTGATTTCGTGTCCTGTGTGGAATGGAATGCTAGGAGGGCGAAACACTTATTTTGTTGCGCATTTGATCTTCTCTCAGATTTATGCATATGCAAGGAGGAGATTGTAAAATTACTTGTTACCCAGTTAGATGACACTGATCTTGTGAATATGCAGTTTGAGATCATCAAAAAGAAATTTTCTGTGTTTGGTAAGGATGCTGAATCCATTTTTCTTTTAGTTAAAAGCTCTCTGAACTGGGGTTGTTTCGAACAACATAAACTCTGGGGCTTGATAAGGTCAGAGCTTATAGTCTCAAAGGTTCAGGTGGAGAGCATAGTTCTGAAGCTTTTCTGCTCCGGTGTAATAGATGGAAGCATGCATGCCATTGCCGTCGAAGGTCTTTTAAATTTATGCTGTTATAATGCACCATCACCTCAACTTGTTGAGGCTATCATGTTATTACCTAATGATGCATTTCAGGGCTTCTCTGCTGCTGTCTTGGCTGCCTGGGTTGTATCGAATGAGTCAATGCTATTTCATAGTTTGGTTGATTTTGCAGAGAAACTCAACAAGACGAGTGAGAGTGAAATTGTGGTAAATCAGTCTGCAGTCTTATGGTTGGTGAATTATTTTAGTGCTCAAGGAATGAGCTACGAAACCATTTATAGCAACCTGTATGGAGGTTTCTTGGGTGGAAAAGAAAAACAGTCATGAAAATGTGTGGTTTTGTGTTAAAGGTAAGTACGAGATGACTTTCCCAATTGTTTTTGGTTACTAATATCTTTTAAAGTTTTTTCTGGATTAGATTCACGATCAAAATCTAAGATGTTTGCCAATAATGGAGATAGAAGTTCAATCAGATTCTAAATAAATGACTATTTTTCTGATGAGTTGGTTTTCAAAGAGAACTTTCTCCCTAACTATTGAATCAATGACTAACTTTCTCCTTTCCCACTCGCTGCTTATAACCAAATACCACAACAAGCTCCCTAACTATTTGCTAATATACCCCTTGTAGTGCCTCTAATATCCTCCAATGGCATTCCTGTCATAAACTTTCTGTGAGTTTACTAAATGATGGGGGGTTTGCATAGTGGGAGGATTCAACAAGCAGAGGGCGTTGCATTGGTGACATGGACCAAAACTTAAAAAGTTCATTTCTGTCGTGTCGTCGCAAATGTAAGTGACCTCCATTTAGAAATATCTATCTTGTATTCTATTTGTAATTAAATGAGGAAGAGATATAATCTCACACATGCACAACTGGAAATCAGTTTCCATCCTACTTGCATCGTTGTACTTTATTGCTGAAAGGACTCATCTATTGTGCTGAGATTTCATGGAAATGTGGATGCTCTTTTTGGGGCCAAGTAGATAATAACAGGTTTGTTTTCTCTATTGCCAGTACCATCAGTATTCATGCTTTACAGTTGAATGCGGAATTCATTACTGATACCTTGAAGTAACTTCAATTACATCATGGACTTGTATAAAATGAGCTACATGACAAGCTCTATTATTTGTTAGGTCTCATTCTCTTTGATTGTAATTCATTTAGTCCTGGTTGGCTCCTTTTAGGCCGTTAATTATTTGTTAGGTCTTATTCTCTTATATTGTAATGCATTGAGCAAGCTTGTCAAGGTCCTTTTCGGGTGGTGTTTTACAGTCCTTTTTTTTTTTTTTTTTTTTTTTTTTTTT
>NW_019272018.1:2830888-2845050 GCF_002738345.1 Cucurbita maxima
GATTTTTTTTTTTTTTTTTTTTTTTTTTTTTTTTTTTTTTTTTTTTTTTTTTTTTTTTTTTTTTTTTTTTTGGTGTTCTAGCATTTTTTAATTCAAGAAAGAGGATTGGAATATTTGATTGAATGCAGTTCGAGCAGCTCTTTGGAACCTTCTCTCATGGTTAGGAAGAAATAGAAGGGTGTTTCTCAATACGGAGAGGAATGTGGACAACATATGGCAGTTTGATAGTTACAGTTCTTGATTCGATGATATAAAGGCACACACATCCGTTCCTCCTGAACATTTTTGGTAAACAAACGAGGACATTACTTTTTTTATTGCCAGTTCAAGGTAGTCAAAGATCAAAGCCAGTGAAGAGCAGGCCTTCCCTCTCTTTCTTCCCTTCCATTCAAGGAGAGAAGTTTCACAATCAGATTAGTTTGGTACTTTCTTTCTGAATTCACTCTGGATATGAAATACATAGAAGTCTATTAGTTTGTTGTGGATATTAATACTACATGAAATGTGAAGAAAATGGCAATAAATGATATTCATACAAATTGTATTCATTTAAAGTGAATCAGTATGTATTGTCATGCCTTTCTGAAGTGTTTATAGATGATAAAAATTCTTTTAGTATTAAATTGTACCGTCTGGCTACATTTTAGAGGGGTAAAACCTGTTCTTTAGTTGATATTCATACAAGGTAATATAGAGAAGCAATTATACGTGACGTGGAGGATTAAAATCTCTGACCTTTTGATTGGGAGTGCATGTTTTATGCCCGGTTGAGATATGCACATATTAGCTAATGTATATGTCAACTCGAGTATAACTCAATTGGTTAGAACATTACACATTTTTCATAAGATTGAAGGGTTCAAATAGGACGGAAAAAAATTACCGTCCACATTAGGAAGAAAAGAACTCCCTATGAATACATGAGTTTGAATGAATAATCTAAATTTAGTAGATCTAAACAAATCGTATGATCATAGCTTCAGATTTAATGAACTTTCTTCAAAAGCTTTAACCATCTGTCATTAAGTGATCCAATATGAAAGAGAAGAAATTAAATTCCATTTAGAGAGAGAACAATACGTTGGCAATTAAATGGACTGTTAAAAACATAAAAACAGCAACCGTTAAGCTCTTCTGGCCATTACAAAAGTGGCTGAAGTTGGTATAACTTTCATCAACAAAGTTCTTCAAAACAAAATAAAGAAGAAAAAACTCGATCAAATGGCCACTCTTATTGCTCCCAAGTACTTCTCTCCTGTTGAAGATGCTGAGAATATCAAGAACTCTTGTTTAGGTATCTCTAATCTCTTCATATTTCATATGGGTTTTGAAAAAAGCAACACTTCTTGAAAGAAAATTGGTCAAAAGTTCCTCTAAAAGCACTCGAATTTGTTTGAAAGGCTTGCCAAAAGTGTTCATTGATGGGTTAGAGATTTGTATATATCATGTTCATTGCAGGTTGGGGAACAGATGAGAAGGCCATAATCTCCATTTTAGGCCACAGAAATGCAACTCAAAGGAAGCTTATAAGGTTGGCTTATGAAGAAATCTATAATGAGGATCTCATTCATCAACTCAACTCTGAGCTTTCTGGAGATTTTGAGGTATGTTTGTCTATATATATATATATATATATGCTTTTGTTGTGCTAAAGATTTTGTAATGAATTTTGATGGATGAGTTTGAATATGTTATGGTACGGTAGAGCGCTATATCTCAATGGACGCTTGATCCTGCTGATCGAGATGCTGTTTTGGCAAACAATGCATTGAAAGCATCGACGCCTGATTATCGTGTTATCGTCGAAATAGCATGTGTTCAATCTGCAGAAGATCTCTTGGCGGTAAAAGGAGCTTATCGGTTTCGATTCAAACATTCCCTTGAGGAAGATGTTGCCTCTTCCACAACTGGGGATATCAGGAAAGTATGTCTTTAATTAAGCAAGTCGAGTTCTAAGTTGTGTAATAGTTTCCTACCAAAAGTAGCTTATGAGATTACTAAGTCGGGTTGTAACGGCCCAGGCTACTGCTAGCCGATATTGTTTCCACACCCTTATAAAGGGTGTTTTGTTCTCCTCTCCAACCGATCCGGGAAAGGTTTTCACACCCTTATAAAGACTGTTTCGTTCTCCTCTCCAACTGATGTGAGATATCAGAATCCACCTTCCCTTCAGGGCTTAGCATCCTCACTAGCACTCATTCCTTTCTCCAATCAATGTGGGACCCTCACCAAATCCACCCCCCTTATGGGCCCAGCATCCTTACTAGCACACCGCCTCGTGTCTACCCCCTTCAGGGAACAGCCTCCTTGATGGCACATCGACCAATGTCTAACTCTGATACCATTTGTAATAGTCCAAGCCCACTGCTAGAAGATGTTCTCTTTGGACTTTCCCTTTCAGGCTTCCCCTCAAGGGTTTTAAAATACATCTGCTAGGGAAAGGTTTCTACACCCTTATAAAAGGTGTTTCATTCTCCTCCCCAACCGATGTGGGATCTCACAATGAGCTAAATTTTAAACGAACAAAAGGGTAGCTAGAAGAATCCTTGACGATCAACCTTTAAGACAAAAAAATTTTTGATTGCAGCTTCTTGTGGCAATAGTGAGTGCCTACAGATATGAAGGCGATGAGATTGATGAAAGCACTGCCATTTTAGAAGCAAACATTCTTCATGATGCAGTAAAAGGCAAAGCTTTCAACCATGAAGAGATTATCAGAGTCTTTAGCACAAGAAGTAAGCCACAGCTCATTGCAACTCTCAATCGCTATAGAGATATCCATGCCACATCCATTACCAAGGTAAGAACAATATTACACTAAAATGGGTGAAATTCTATGTTTCATGATATGATTCTCACTATAATCCATCTGGGTTTTGATATTAAACGTCAGGGTTTGATGGGAGACTCAGCTGATGAGTATCTTGCTGCATTAAGAACTGTTATCAGATGCATTAGAGATCCAAAAAAGTACTATGCAAAGGTACATATTATCATCAATCAAGTAACCAGCTTTAGTTCATTTGAAGCTGTAACGGCCCAAGCCCACTGCTTGGAGAGGGGAACGAAACATTTCCTGTAAGGGTGTGGAAACCTCTCCCTAATGAACACGTTTTAAAACCTTGAGGGGAAGCCAAAGAGGACAATATCGGCTAGCGGTGGGCTTGAGTTGTTATAAATGGTAATAGAGCTAGGCACCGAACAGTGCGTTAGCGAGGATGCTGGACCCCAAAGGGGGTGGATTATAAGATCCCACATTGGTTGGAGAAGGGAATGAAGCATTCGTTACGATGGTGGAAAGTGAACAATATCTGCTAGTGATAGATTTGAGTTGTTAAGCGAACAATATTTGCTAATGATGGATTTGGGTTGTTATAGAAGTTGATCGTAATGATGTCGATAATGTAAGCTCATCTTTCTTACATTGATACCTTGATTTGATGAAAATAAAACTCGACCTACCATTTTTAGGTTCTGCGGAATGCGATGAACGCAGTTGGGATCGACCGAGATGCTCTTAGCAGAGTGATTGTGACAAGAGCTGAGAAAGATTTGAAGGAAATTATGGAACTGTATTTGAAGAGAAACAATATATCTCTTGAGGAAGCTGTGAACAGAGACATAGGAGGAGACTACAAAGCATTTATTCTAGCACTTTTGGGCAGTGATGAACCTATGGACCTTAAGGATTAAGCTCTAAAATAGTTTCATTCATTTTTTTTTTTTTTCTCTACTTTTAGAATAAGTTTGATCAAACATAGGACACTTTGGATGAATTATATGGTTATAATGGAAATTATTAATAAAAATTAAGTAGTACCGACTTCCAAGTCTTTTTATTTTTTTAGCTCAACACTATTTAGGGTCGAAGAATTTAAACTTCTAACATCTTAGTCAACAATACATGTATACATCTTTATGGTGTAGGAATGGGGTGTTCTCATCCTTGCGTTCTATTTCAATCTCTTTCCCTATGAAATTATCCCTTTATTCTTGCTGGAATAGGGACGAAGATTTCCCGATCCATCCTTATATATACACATTCCAAAAATATTTTAATTGATAATTTTATAATTTTTATTAAAAAAATGAAAAACATCCTAATAAATATAATATTATTTCATATGCAAATATAATATTCATTGTAATTTCTAAAAGCTGAAATTTTAATATCATAACATCTCCCTTCCCTTTTTCTCATCAAAGGCTAATTCGCTCTATAAAGATTTCTAATATCTCTAAGCTAAACTTCCTACCGAAGACAAGAAGGGTCTTATGGACTCGAAGGCATCTTTGTTCTTGTATGAAAACAAAAATGAGGACCTAATTGCAAGAGCGAAGCTCATTCAATCATAACGGTTAAATTGAAATGATGTTATGATATAACGCCTAAACTAAGTTGATAGCGAAGATGAAGAGCCAACGCATGCCAAGGTTTGACAGGATAAACATTGATTGAACCCATCAGAGTTCTTTTGAACAATACTCTTCCCAATGGAAGTTTGGATCCCTTAATTTATGCACTTAAAAGAATTTCCTATGTACAGAAGAATTGAATTTCTGTGCCAAATGTATATCCCATACGAAGCAGAGAAGACAGCAAAGCACAAAATACGAAGCTACACAAGGAACAATTTCTATGTTGGTCCTTCACCTTTTGGAAACTCTAGCTTCCTGTGTCTGAAACACAAATGTGTCTTCTGTAAGGACCCCTGTCATGTGGAACAAGCTTCCTATGGATATCTCTATGACGTTTCAAACTAAGCAACAAAACTTCAACGCCCGTTCGGGCCACGACAGCCAGCTGACTGGTTTTTGATCATTTACTGGCACTCCATAATGTTGCTTTAAGGAGACATGCGTATCAGATGGAAGAAGAACTAGTATGATTCTTGTATTCTCAAGCATATTTCGTCCGAAGGCACGTCGTCATGATCACTATACTTCACTAGTTCGCCATTTCCGCTGCAAAGTCGTGTCGATAACGAAGGAGAACCCGGGGAATGATTGCCTGCATATGTATTTGTAACACCAAGATTTTGCATCAACAGATTTAAATATCATTTTATGATGCAACATTTGTTCTTCACACACCTCTAAAGGATGAGCTTCTTTCAAAATCTTTGGTTAGTTGCAGTAAGATGGTACCAGACAGCACAACAACAAAGCCACATATTTCAGATATGATTGTTCCTCCACTTTGGCCATCCCAATCCTGAAGTAAAAGATGTATTTTTCTAAGTACTAATATATTAAGCTTATGTCTGAATGACTCGAGATAAGAGAAAATGAAATGAAGCGAAGATATTGTCCCAACTCCTAGCAGACTTCCTCATCAATCAGCTCAGATAACAACATGAATCCAAGTTCAGAAGAATCTAAGAACTTTAGAAATAGTTTCGTTTCGTTTCGTTTGATATCACATAAAATTTTTATAATTGTAGTGACAATCTCGATGCATGCTTCAGCTATTCTTACACCATCTTACACACACAACTAGATTTTTCATACCTTGAACATTATGACACTTGCAAGGATTGTCAGTGTTGTAAACATAACGTAGTATATCGGTGAGACGATTGCAGTGTTGAATGTGTCGAGTGCCTGAAAAACACAAATAAGAGGCGTTTATTGATGTTTCGTCGATCGATTGTAAACCAACTTAGAGTAATTAACTCAATGAAGCAACAAAAAGTTGGAGGAGCATTATATCAACGGCTAGAGTAGAGTAATGCAAGGAGAACAAAAGCAAGGAGGACAGAGTTCACACAGGTGAACAATGTGTAAAACAAATAAGAACACAAGATTTCATATACTTGAATTCTCATCAAGGATACGGTCTCTCTAGCACCACTTCCAACCAGCCATATTCCCAGCACGTAAGAAAAAAAACTAATATATTGATATCAACCATAATTGCAAACTGTCCATTCTTGATGAGCTTCAGATGAGAATATATAGAATTTTATGTGCAAAGAATGAGCTTTTTTTGTCAGTTTCTACTCGCTTCTGATCCCATAAAACTACCCTCTAAGCCTACAACATCTGGGGTTGGAAAATATTGACATTTGAGCGTGAACTGAAGGGATTGGAAGTGGCCATAGGTCTCCTCCACTAGCTTTGCTGTTGTTATTAACAAGAGTTCATAAGTAGATTATGACTTCCAGAGGCATTCATCAAAGGGTTCCCTTGTCTATTATTCATTGCTAACTGATTTCTTTTGGTTGCTTTCTTATGCATACGCTCTATTTTTGCTGGTTATAAAGTTGGTAGAGATGGAATTCATATCTACAATCTACAATTTTCCCACGTGATACTCCTATTTCCTTGGTGGGAGACCTATCTCCTATAATGTGAGATCCCACATCGGTTGGAGAGGGAAACGAAACATTATTTATAAGGGTGTGGAAACCTCTCCCTAACAGACATGTTTTAAAACCTTGAGGGGAAGCCCAGAAGAGAAAGTCCAAAGAGGACAATATATGCTAGCAGTGAGCTTGGGATGTTACAAATGGTGTCAGAGCCAGACACTAGGCAATGTGCCAACGAGGAGACTAAGCCCCGAAGGGGGTAGACACAAGGCGGAGTGCCAGCAAGGATGCTGGACCCCGAAGGGGGTTGGATTGGGGAGTCCCACATCAATTGGAGAAGAGAACTAGTGTCAGCGAAGACATTGGGCCCTGAAGGGGAGGTGGATTATGAGATCCCACATCATTCTTTATAAGGGTGTGGAAACCTCTCCCTAGAAGAAGGGTTTTAAAAACCTTAAGGGGAAGTCCAAAAGGGAAAGCCCAAAGATAACAATATCTACTAGCGATAGGCTCGGGTTGTTCCACACCTTCTTCATTTTGTGAGATAGAAAACTCAAACATGACTTTCAAAGTTAAGCAACCACATGCCAGTCTAAGAACAATAAAAGAGTAGTAGAATTGGCAACCTTGTTGAGATAATTCATTTGAATAATGACGCAAGTTACAACCACCAACATGAAAAACCACGTCTCAGGGTAGATTAATTGGTTCTTCCCCTCAAAGGTCAATTTCAATGATGTCCCAAGGGCTTTAACACTCATCACCTGCAAATATTCAGGATGGAAGTCAATCACACACAAAATCAATTAACAAATGAGAATACAAACCTTTTATTCTTTCAACATAGTTTTGAAAAATCATGTGTAGGAAAGCTTGTAAAACAAATCGTTTTTTCATTAAATATCATTGTTTCATGAACTAAGTAGCTAGTTGTAATAAGACAATTTAAATTAGACCATTGATTTTCGACGCCAACATACGCATAGCTCCATGGTTAAGGCATCTACTCCTTCCTTAAAGTTAGAAGTTCAAAGTCTAACCCCCGCACTTGTACTAAAAAAACGACCATTGTGCAATGCGTTTTGCACATAAGATGCAATAAGTTGTTTGCAAGATCAGTTGCAATTCATGCCACGCTATCAAACGTTTAAACACGGTAGTTTGGAACAATGAAATGCATCATAATTCAACTAAACTCGACGCTCTGGTGAGACGAGACTTACCGAGAGGGAACCCATGAGCGAACAAATTCCAGTAAACACCAACACGTTGGTATGGCCACATCGCGGGGAAAAATAGATGGCAAGAATAAAAACCAATACAATCACAGAGCCCATATATAGCAAGAAGGCTGAAAAACAAAATAGTATTAATCAGCAATGAAGCTCACATACGACAAGGTAACGAACAAAACGAAACGAGTCACGAGCTAGACGTTTAACCTGGCTGTGTTGCCATATTCCATATTTCCTGGACAGAAGTAATAGGACGCTCACTTGGAGCATGAACAACTATAATGACTGAGCCTGCTATACACATCACACACCCCAAAATTCCAAGCTTGTGCAACCTCTCCTTCAAGATAAAATGGGCCAACACGGCACTAGAAAATCCCATTCAGAGGATATCAGAGAAAACTCTGATAGCTAACATGGAGATAACTTTTAAACATAATTGAGAAAGAGAAAGCACAGCAGACACGAAATACCTGACGATTATGCTTAACGCACCGAGAGGCGTCACGAGAACTGCCGGGGCAAATGCGTAAGCAATGAAGTTGGCAGCCTCACCAACAATCACTGGATTACAAACAATATGAACATTGATCAAATATGGAATTCAAAAGGGGCAAATGAATCATGTCCAGCAGATTACTAGAACTTTGAAGCAGGAATCAACCAAATTTAAGTTCATCCATGAACACGGAGCACAATTTCTACATAGTCAAGAATCAAGATAAGAAAACATGTAAAAATCCATCATTATATGAACAACTTCAAAGCAAAACAATCGAAGCCCCTTGAGAAGGAGAAAGAATATCTTACTTATAATCATGCCTATCCACCATAGAGGCTCCAAGAGGTAAGTATAGCCACCAACACCTGCAAAACGAAGAACAAAAACAAGGCCATCTGAATCAAAACAAGCCCCAGAAGAATCAACAAAGAAAAAGCCTAAATCAAGTGCATTCATAATGAAAATCTTCACCAGCTCTGACCCCAGATGCTGCTGCTGCTCTTCTAAGCCCCTTTTTCTTGATAATAAAGCTTGCCCCTATGAACCCACTTGAGAGCAAAGCCAAAATAACGCCATTCAGATTGTCTTCACCAAAACCCATCACGAGAATTCGATCCTTGTTGTTCTTGTTCTTGTTCTTCGTTTCATCATCCAATTAATCACCCATTAGAACCGTATCTACGACCCAGAATAATACCATCATCATCATCTTCTTCTTCTTCTTCTTCTTCTTTCTCCAATATAATCCGTTTTCCTTTTGGTTTTTGCTGCGAAATACAGTAGTCACATTGACGATGCTCATAATCAATCATCAGTACAGATAATTGCGTTTTGTCGCGTTGAGGATGGAAATTGCCCAATGGGATCCACGCCACGCCGCACGGGATTGACGGACAAGAAAAACTAGTGAATATTTTCTATTAAAATGTATTGGGTAAGTAAGTAAGGGAAGTGATTATATAATATAATATAATCAAAGCCATACGATTAATTACCGTAAGGATCTTGACCTTCATCTTGAATATGAACAACTTTTGGTGGGGTTCTGAAATGAGAAGAATTCTTGGCCGACATCATCATCTATCAATTTTTGTGTGACCTAAACAAGCCAACTTTTTGTGTGCATTCATCGTTTGTGAGCATTGAACTGTTGACAGCGACGAGCCGTATGGAAGATGGAACAACTATTAGTGGCTTCAAATTCTTGTTCATTTTCATGAATGGAAAGTATAAGAAGATTGATTAACAAATTATGGCAAGTGGAATAAAAAATTTAAAAAAAAAAAAACAAACTTTTTGTAGAATGAAGAATCATAAGCCATCAAATAAACCCAACTTAAAATTTTCATAAAATTAAAAACTCTATCAATTACTATCGGTAAAAAATGATTTTCGTTGCGCTGATTGAGTATGTTTATAATTTTAGAGACTTGACAAAAAATGGAACTAGGAACGTTATCTTCCCACATAGGTAGGTAGATGAGTGATTCATTTAAATGTTGCTGAGAAGGACTTAGTTTATGATTATATCATAAACAAATTGTTTATTAGATTATCAGCGGTACTTAACGTACAAATATACTATATGGGTAAAATGAACTTTTGATCTAAGTTGTAATTAGAAAAGCTTATAATACATCAGTTTACTTGTAATGATTATATTCATGGACACAACTTATTTTACACTTAAAAAAAGAGTACAACTTTAGGTTTATAGGGAAGTAACTAAAAATTGATTGATTAAGAATCTAATTAATTAATTTTATATCACTTGAACTTAGCCTCTAAAGATGTGATATTAATACTAAAAGTTCATTCTGTTGATTTTCTTATAAAAAATATTTAAATATTAAATATAAAAGAGAAAAGTACATTTAATTGAATTATAACTCGGAGCTGCCATAAATAAAGATTGAATAAAAGAGCAGTCATTACATGTTGGTTTAATTGTTCAAAACATTTAAATAAAGATTGACTCGGTGGTTTATTATATAGAATAACAACGGGATAAATTGCAATCACATAATAACGGTCCTCATCTAAAAGCTATCCTTTAGTCTTCATTGTACTAAATTTGGAGATTTTTCAAGTAAATGAGTATAAATGTTTTCAATAATTATTTGGGAGTTCGAGGTTGGATGGTTTGTAAATTAGGCCTATGTGGTCTCTGTAAATAGAACCTTTGAATTAAATGTCGATCATCTCATTCTCAATTAAAGTTTTTCTCTATTCTTTTTCTTCTTATCTTTAACATCAAAGCAAAGAGTGGTGAAAGAAGTCAGGAGCGAGTTTTTTTTTAGAAAGTTTGAGACGGTGCGAAAAATGGTTATAATTACGTGTCTTGAATTTATTATGTTTGTTTGGTCTAAATATTGCTAGAATCCTCAAATGCTAATCAACTCGAAGAGGGTGAATTTTGTCTAAGGTACAAAATTATAAATATAGAGAAAGTTTTAGGCAATGGTCGAAGGCGAAATAACAATAGAAAAGCTACTCACTCAAACATTAAAAAGAACACAAAAATGAATTAAAATTTAAAAGAAAGTTAAAATGTGACTCAAATATTTTCTTTAATAGATGATCCTAGAACATTGTCCGAACTATACTCCAAGCAATACTCTTAACGAATGTGGGCTATGTTCGATTTCTCGATAGGTTGGTTATAATATATTATATATAAAAATAAATTATGTATATAATTAGTAGGTTCATGATGAGAAAATATTTGGAGCTACATGTGAAAAAGGCAAAAACCCTCTCTATTTCCTAACGCATCACCAAATGTCAGCAACATTTACAACAAATCGAATCCCTAATCTTTGAGCCAAACGAAAAAACAAAAGGTTAGATGCCCAAAACGAATCTAAACCAGAAACCTAGCAGATTAAATAGAAGGCTTACCGAAATTTACACCAATTCTCTACTCGACAGCCCAAAGAAGTGGGAACAAGAATTTGTGATTGATGAAGTTCTTGATAATCAGAAAGAATTTACCTCCAAGGTGTAGTTTCTTTTCAACTTCATCAATTTTCTCGCAGCTTCACCATATGCTCCAAGTTTCTCAGTTTCTTCTGCGTCGAATTCATCTCCCATTTTATCTAATCCATCTAAAGCCATACCTGCAGAACTAGGTCTGATCACGACGAGAGTCGCCGCCGTCATCACGGAGCCGGACGCTGGTAGGTCCAGCACCGGCACATGCCACATCTTCATGTGCAGATCTGGTATTACAGTCCTTTCTACTGGAGATTGATTCGAAGTGGAGGATTTCATCGAGTCTCTGAGTTCTTTGAGTTGCTTCTCCTCCATATAGAGTCTTCCTTGTTTTGTTGAATCGGTTATCACCACGCTCTGTAGCATCGGAAAATCGGCTACCATCTGTTTGACCAAATAATGTCTCATGGAAGCAGCGATTAGGGATGAAATCGTCCATACAATTCGTAGTTTAAGTTCTTCGTCTCCCAATTCCGTTTCCGAATCTGCTTCTACTACGCGTTCTTCTTCTGTTTCTTTGGCCTCTGAATCAGAATGAACAATCGATTTCCGCCGCAAAGACGACGCTCCAAGAACGACGCAACTCTTCAATTCAGCACCGAACTCGGCCTTCCACTTAAGCAAGGGACCACCGCCATGAATAGAGCCAATTTCATCGCCACAGCAAGGAAGTTCCATATGAACGAACTTAATTCCTCTAAATTCCTTCAACGCAACACTCGGCCAGTAGTACCAATCGCCAAATCCAGAACTTGGCGGCGAAGTACGAGTAATCACACGCCGAATAAAACGAAAAGGCGTAAACACAAACTTACGAACAAAAAACCTAATCAAGGAATTCGGCGGCGATCGACGACCGACTCTCGATTTCCGCTTCGAATCAAGTACAGGACGAGGAATCGCAAGAAAAACAGTGTCGGATTGCGAAATGAGAGAAGCGAATCGCTTGGAGACGGCAAGGCATCGAATAAGAGAACGAGCATCGATCAATTTGTTGAAGATGAGATGAAGAATCGCATCGGGAAGAAGATCAAAATAGTCTAAATCATCATCATCCTCATCATCATCTTCTTCTTCTTCTTCTACAACTAGTTGTTGCTGTTCTTGACCTCGATTTCGTATTTCAAATTGATTCTTGATCGGATCCATGGACACAATGATCTTGATTCCGGATCTTGATCGTGGCTGTTGTTGGTATGGATTTGAGGCAAAAACGAGTGAAGATTTCAGGCATTAATTCGACGGTTTGTAGAGAGAGAAAAAGAGACTCCGTGGTTTTTGAGTTGTTCGTTTGACCATAGATTTGTAAGAACAGAGAAAAGACGCATACACTTCATATTTTGCTGACTCTGCAAAAGGTGCGACCATATCCCTTCCCCCTTTTTTCTTTTTTAAATTAAAAAAATTAAATAGATAAGACTTTGTATTTATTTTATATTTTATATTTTATATTTTAATTAAAGTGTCGGTTAGAATATAATTCAAGTGGTTGATCCAAGCTCGAGTTCGTAACGATATATATTTTTCTAAAGGTTTTATTCTCTTTCGATAAAGCTTAATTTCATTATTTTATTTTATTTATTAATATAATATTAAATTTTAAATCTGATGTATTTTTATTTTTTTGTTTTTTCATTAAAATTGAATTTTTGAAATAAATTTCTCTTTCTAAAACTTATTTATTCAATTATAAATCGAGTAATTATATTCCAATTTCATTTATTGGGAAAAAAAAGCCAAAAATAAATAAATAATAATAATAATAATAATGTAATGTACATTTAATTAATAAATATTAAGGAATTAAGGAAGAAGCATGGTCTTGTTGTTTGGGTTGACAAAGTCAAACGTAGGAAACTTCGAAGAAAAGGGCAAAGCGTGGCGTATGCGGATTGGACATTCATTGCATGTGTCTTATTCTTCCAAAGTTGACTTTTTTTTTTTTTTTTTACCTTTTTTAATACCACGTGGATTGTCCATCTTATGATTACCATCTTACACAAACTATATTATTTTAAATAGTTATCCTAAATTGAAATATTTTATAAAATTTAGAGGTGTACATGGGTTGAGTTGAAACTTTTTCTAGATCGATCTGAAATTTTAGATTAGTTGGATTGATGACTCGAGCAATCTGAATAGAGTTCACAACCCTTTATTGCAAGAGTTAGAATTGAATATGTGAATAGTAGATGAGCAGTTTGGATAACGAAAGGTTATGGGTCAATAATATTAGCATTTTGGATTGGATTGGTGACCTGACTTGATTTAAACAGCAGTAGATAGATAATTTGGATAGTAAGTAACAGCCCAACAATATTGATATTTTGGATTAGTTAGATTGATGACTAATTCAAGTAGAGTTTACCGCCCTTCGTGGCAAGGCTTGAATTGAATCACTTAATCATCAGAGTCACAACTGCTATAGATAGACATTTTGAATGGTAAAGGTATGACCCAATAATATTAGCATTTTAGATTAGTTGGGTTGATGACCCGTGCAATTTAAATAGGGTTTACAGCCAGCCCTACGAGCCAGTTTAGATAGCAAAGGTTATGGGCCTATCATTGGGCCTTCTCGAAGTTGCATGGGTTGGATTAAATTGTCACCAAATATCATACGCCTCAATTTGGAAGACATTATTGGAGTGATTGATTGTTGGAATTATCAAATAATACAATGAAGATGAGAAGTCACGTCATGGGTATTTTAATTTTTTTTGTAATGTCCCATATATATGCATGTGAAATGTTGTATGTATTCTATGACTATTATGCATGATAAAACATCATTTAAAATTGTGTTGAGACTGATTTCATACATGATATGATTGTTTCAATGAAAATAAGTTTTTTTTTTTTTTTTTTTTTGTGGTAATTGCACGTTGTGTAATCAAGTAGTTAGCTATTAAAGTCACGGTTCGAATGACACTCAGTTTTGCTGCTTAGCTTCGTAAAGGAAATTAGTTTTTGAAAATTCAACATCGACATATGAGTTGGATGATTAATGTCTATATGTGCCAATTAAGGTTGAGTTAGACAATTCTAATCTAAGATAGGTCTAGAGTGAAACTGGTTTTTTTTTTTTTTTTTTTTTTTTTTTTTTTTTTTTTTTTTTTT
>NW_019272018.1:2845243-2883115 GCF_002738345.1 Cucurbita maxima
TTTTTTTTTTTTTTTTTTTTATCTTTATCTTTGAATTATTCAAAGTCAAAAACAATAATCTTAAATAAAGAAATTTAAAAAAAAAAATCTATTTTAAAAATATTTTTGAAATTTGTTAATGTTTCTAAAAAAAAAAACCTTAAAATTAATTAAAAAATACTGGTAGTATTATATTTTGAAATGTTAAAAGTAAAAGTATCCCCTTTTACTCTTGGTAAAAAAAAAATTCATACCGTCTATATATAGACAAACTATATATTGACCTCTCATAAATTATTTCAAAATATTTTTAATATATTGTTAAAAGATCGGTGAAAAATTTAAAATTTTTAAAAATTAATTGAACGTTTAAGTTTAACCGTATATATATATATATATAGAAATTAAATTTATAATTTAACCTAAGTTAGCTTCAAAATCAAGTAGAAAACAAAGTTGATAATAATAATAATTAAAAAAAATTAAGAATAATAATGTTATGTAATGTGTGGCTCAAAATTAAGAAAAAAAAAAAAGAGAGAATGGTTGACACTCAAAACGGGAACATTATCACATTATCTTTGTTATATCTGTCTCAGCCTCAAGTTTCTTTCTTTATTATTATTATTATTATTTTTCTGTTTTTAAAAAATAATGAAAAAAAAAAAAATTATGTAACCTCTCAAGCACGCAAGCCCACTATTAGTAGATATTATCCACTTTGACCCGTTAAATATTGTCGTCCGCCTCAATTTTAAAATGCGTCTATTATGGAGAGAGTCTAGTCCTATTCCAATCCGTGCTTTGCACCATCTAATGACAGACTTTAATAGCATTTATAATAGTCCAAATCCATCGCTAATGGATAATAGATATTATCCATTAGGGAGAAGTTTTTACTGTTTTGTAAGGAAGGGAAAAAAGGGGGTGGAATTATAGGATGTTTGGAGGCCATATAAAGGTCTGAAACGGATAAGAGATATAATTGAAGTGAAGAAGCAAAGGCAGCCATGCAAATAATGAAAGGAACATATTTGGTGTGGGTGACGCCTAAGTGGAGCTCCCATCTTCCATTCTCTCTTATAACACACAAATTCCCACCTCTCTGCTCTTCTTTGTCATTTCCCACTTTCTCTCTGCTCCAACTTTCACGGAAATCATTCATTCTATTTCTCTCTCAAGGTTGCCTCTCTTTCTCTCTCTCTTTCTCTTTGTTCATCTTCATTTCATTTTGCTCTCTATTGCCTTAGATTGTTCATTTTCTGGGTTTTCTGGTTCTGTTTCTTTGTTTATTTATGTACTCATCCTTCATTTTGGGGATTTGGGGTTTTGGGTATTGTTCTCCTCTTTCTTTTCTATTCATTTGAACAAAACTTGTGTAAAATGCACTGTTGGATTGGCATATTGTGTTGGGGTTTTGAAAGTTTAGAAGTTATTTTAAAGCATAGGATTGGATAGATACTAATTTTGAAAGTTGGGATCTGATTCTTTAGCATGTTTAGACTTGAGTGACACTTTATTTCTTCGGAAGTGTATTGGATTAAACTTGTGATGTGATGTTGCGTTTACTTGTTGAAAAGTTCATAACCCACCTTCAATAGCTCAGTGAAAGAGAGCATCAATTTTTGGTTCCTTGTTTGTGTAACGTTCAAGCCCACCATTCGTAGATATTATCTTTTTTGGGCTTTTCCCTTCGCCCAAGCCTACCGCTAGTTGATATTGTCTTCTTTAGGCTTTTCCTTTCAAGCTTCCTTGGTTTTTAAAAGGCGTTTGCTAGAGAGAAGTTTCCACACCCCTATAAAGGGTATTTCGTTCTTCCTAACCGATTTAGAATCTCACAATCCAACTCCCTTTGAGGCCTAGTGTCCTCGCTGCACTCATTCCTTTCTCCAATCAATGTAGGCCCCCACCAAATCAACTCCCTTCGAAGCCCAACGTCCTTGCTGGCACATCGCCTCATATCCACCTCCCTTCAAGGCTCAGTCTCTTCGTTAGCACATCGCCTAGTGTCTAGCTCAGATATCATTTGTAACGGCCCAAACCCACCGCTAACAGATATTGTCTTTTTTGGGCTTTCCCTCTAGGTTTTTAAAACGTGTCTGCCAGAGAGAGGTTTCCACACTCTTATAAAAATGTTTCGTTTCCCTATCCATAACAACAATGAGTATTATGTAAGAAGGCAACACATCAACTAAAATCCATAAATTACAAATTTAGTTTTTGAGTTTTGAAGTTATGTTTTTAGACATGGAACGTTTTGAATATGTGATTTTAATTTTGGAGACAATTTGTAATTTAAAATGACAATCCATTTCCAACTCTCGAAAGAGTAACTTCTCTACTATTCTGTAGCTGATAAGGGAGAGAACTTTGAGAAGGAAAAATGGATTATGTTTACGCACCTGGAAAAAACCATCTCTTTGTCCCGGGACCGGTGAACATACCCGAACCCGTTCTGCGGGCAATGAATCGAAACAATGAGGATTATCGTTCTCCTGCTATTCCTGCAATGACAAAAACTCTTCTTGAAGATGTGAAAAAGATTTTCAAATCAACTGCTGGAACCACGTTTCTGATTCCCACTACAGGTAACTTACCTTCCCTTTCAAAACACTTACCAGAACAACAACGACAACAACCTTCTATGTTGATCTTCATGTTTATGACTCAGGTACTGGTGCTTGGGAAAGCGCTCTTACGAACACGCTTTCTCCTGGAGATAGGATTGTGTCCTTTCTGATTGGCCAGTTCAGCCTGCTCTGGATTGATCAGCAGCAGCGCCTCAACTTCAACGTTGATGTCGTGGAGAGTGATTGGGGCCAGGGTGCCAATCTTGATGTCCTGGAATCCAAGCTTGCATCTGATGGTGCGCACACAATCAAGGCAATTTGCATTGTCCACAACGAGACAGCCACTGGTGTCACCAATGACTTGTCAAAAGTTCGATTCCTACTCGGTAAGCAAGGAAGGAATGAAGAAAAAAGATCACGTTTTAAGAAAGTCATATAAAAACATGAAAATTTAAAGCTTCTCACTGCCTTATGATCTGTAATCTTCTACTGAAAAACACAGATAAGTACAAGCATCCAGCTCTTTTACTAGTCGACGGAGTGTCGTCGATATGTGCACTTGATTTTCGGATGGATGAATGGGGAGTCGACGTTGCTTTAACTGGTTCCCAGAAGGCTCTTTCTCTCCCTACAGGAATTGGAATTATATGTGCCAGCCCCAAAGCACTAGAGGCATCCAAAACTTCAAAATCAGTCAAGGTATTCTTCGACTGGAAAGACTACCTCAAGTTCTACAAACTAGGAACATACTGGCCATACACTCCTTCCATTCAGCTCTTGTATGGACTAAGAGCAGCTCTGGATCTACTTTTTGAGGAAGGTCTCGACAATGTGATCGCTCGACACAGCCGTCTCGGCAAAGCAACAAGGTAAGGATACCAAAAGTGAGTTACCAGAAACTTCATTGCTCTGAGTTCTGAAATTGAATGCAGGCTTGCTGTGGAGGCTTGGGGGTTGAAGAACTGTACACAAAAAGAGGAATGGTTCAGTGACACTGTGACGGCTGTGCTTGTTCCTTCTTACATTGATAGCTCAGAAATTGTGAGAAGGGCATGGAAAAGATACAATTTGAGCTTGGGACTTGGCCTAAACAAAGTTGCTGGCAAAGTTTTCAGAATTGGCCACCTTGGAAACCTTAATGAGGTAAACTAGTTTACTAGCCTGCCCTTTGTCGAACTCGTTTTCGACGTTTTTGAGAAGTTCATGGCAACAAAACGAATTGATCCATTGAGAAGATTTGTTGAGTTTTAACCATATTTCATCGGGTTCTTATTATTTTCAGTTGCAACTGTTGGGATGTCTTGCTGGGGTGGAGATGATACTGAAGGATGTAGGGTACCCTGTTAAACTAGGGAGTGGAGTTGCTGCAGCTAGTGCATACTTGCAGAATAACATCCCTCTCATTCCTTCAAGGATTTAATGTATCAGCCATGCTCATGTAATTAATTTCCATTCTCTTCACCTCCATCTCAATATGCTACTTCCGGTTATACATTTCAATAATTTTTACTCTGCTATTTCTTTGATTACCTTGACAACTTACTACTAGATCTTCCCTTTATTGTGGAAAATTTAAGAGTTTCTTTAAATGTTTAAAAGAGTTTAAATGTAACCGCCTATGTCTACTCCTCTGGCAGATATTTCTTCTTTGAACTTTTCCTTTCGAGCTTCCCCTCAAGGTTTTCAAAAATGCATCTGCTAGAGAGAGGTTTCCACACCCTTATAAAAAATGACGTGGGATCTCACAATCTACCCCCCTTCAGGACTCAGCATCCTCGTTGACACTCATTCCCTTCTCCAATCGATGTCCCTCAATCCACCCCCTTCGAAGCCCCTAGTGTCCTTGCCAGCACACTGCCTCATGTCCATGTCGGTTGGGGAGGAGACCGAAGCATTCTTTATATGGGTGTGCAGACCTCTCCCTAACAGCACGTTTTAAAAACCTTGAGGGAAAGCCCAAAACAGAAAGCCCAAAGAGAACAATATCTACTAGTGGGTGGGTTGGGCCACTACAAATGGTATCAAAGCCAGATACTGAGTGATGTGCTAGCGAGGAGGCTGAGCCCCGAAGGGGGTGGACACGAGGCGGTGTACCAATAAGGACGCTGGCCCCGAAGGAGGGTGGACTGAGGGGTCCTACATCGATTGGAGAAGGGAATGAGCGTCAGCGAGGACGCTGGGCCTTGAAGGGAGGGTGGATTGTTTGATCCCACATTGGTTGGGAAAGATAATGAAACATTCTTTATATCCCACTCCAATTCTTTATATCCCACTCTAATCCTGGTTTGGTAGCTCTCTCCTCGTGCACGACGCTTGTGCATTTTTTGTCTGTCTATCCTTGGCTCTCCACTTTTCCTATCACTTGTTTTCTTGTTTTACTTTTTCAGTTCTGAACTCATAGACAGATTTGAAACATACAAAATCTATTTTGAATTTGTCACTAAACTTTTATATTACATTTAGGGAAGTGTGTGAGAGAGAGAAGCAAATTTCAAGTGAATAATTTACAGTAAATGGAGGAGAGAGAGAGAGATACGTGGGGGAACCAAATCACTGTGTTGCAGCTCTGAATAGTTCACTCCACTTCTGAGGATCATTCCCTGGACCTTCCCCCTGCAAAAGTTTCAAACCTTTATTACTTTCTCAAAAGAGAGATAGAGAACTCTAACAAGAATCGACTAGTTGTTTCTATTTTTTGTTTTCAAAACTATTTTTAACAATTATCAGATGATTTGTAAAGCAATACAAATGAACAGTCTTATTTGTTCTAAAAATTATTTATGAAAATACAATAAAGGGAAGAACCAAGAGAAATGGCTTTTTAGAAATAATTATTCAACCATGTTTTAAATTTGTTCATAAACAGTTCTCAAAGAAGCTTTTATTCTCATAAAACTACAGCTATCTTGGAAGCTCACCTCAACAGAGTTAATTTCGTATGCCTGTCCTTCAGTGAAATCAATGTCCAGAGCCTGTATGCAAGCTTCAGCAACCACAATCCTGCTGGCCTCTCCAACAAGTTTGTCACCTGAGACCCATGAGGGAGAGAAAACGACAACATAATTTCAATGTGGACTCGAATATGTTCACTAACAAGAAAGGAATGAGAATACAATGACAAAAATGGAAATATACTAATTGAAAATTGTATTAACATGTGTATATGATCGTAAATTTTTCGTACCTGGCTACTCACTTTAAAACTTCTTTTTCTTAATATTTGGTCCCGTTTTAAAAACAATATCGTTCTTCATTTTCTGTTTTTGATTTAGGCTTGTTTTCTACCAATTCCTTTACTACAATTTTTACCTTTTTTTTTGAAAAAAAAAACGTTTAAATTCTTTATCATCTTTCAAAAACAGATGCATGTTTTTAAACACTAGTCGAAATAATGTTTATAAGTTTAGTTTTCAAAAATAAAAAACCAAATAATAATCAATCACATTGCAAGTGATTAGACTTAATGGAAAAGTATAGAAACAAGGCCATAGGATTAATCACTGGTAAAAAAAAATTAAGGATAACGAAACTAACGGGTTCTCATACACCACATTCTATAGTGGTAATGCAACATTTGTCATTTTTACAAATTCTATAAAGTCGTACCTTGACCAAGGAGGACAGCACGCCGTTGCCCTGCTGTAGCTTTGAGCAAAGTATTAAGATCATATGAGGTGTATGGTCCATCAGTCAACCTACCAGCTCTGGAACACACATTTTTGTACATAAAAGAGAGAGTGGGTGCTCAATGTTGAAAAACAGAGTTACATGTCTAGAGTAAACAAGTTAGCTCAGGGAAAATAAGAAGCTCATGCCAACTACACATACCTGATTATTGTAAAGGGAAGACCTGAGTCACGAAGAAAATCCTCCCCTTGCCTTTTGTATTTGAGAACACCAAAAAGGTTCATAATGCTAGGAAAAAATGAAACCAATTAGTGGACTGAAAGCATAGTTTGTAAAGGAGTCAAAGAAACAAATGCAGTCACAGACTCGTCTGCTTCCTATACCAAGTTGTAAACACAATAACAATAAAAGGTAAATGTGTGTATTCAAGCATCGTGCTGATTGCTGAGAAATATAAATAATAAACCATCGAAGTTATTGCTGCATGATTATCAGTCTGATTATCCTTTTGGTATTTAGACGCAGTATATATTTACTGTTTAGTATTAGGAGCAATGAGGTGATACAGATACGCAACATAAAATTGATACTTGTCAGCAGATGTCAATATAGTTGAACATTCTGAAGAAGCAAACACCCGTTTGACGAACTGGAGAACACATCCTTAGAGTCTATGATTACAAGAGATGAAAAATTTTAGTGGGTCTGATCTCTCCAAATAGTGCAGGTTATGCATTTTAGAAGTACCACTTTTAGGATGGACTCTAATAAACCAATCTTTATTATTTCCTAGAAGAATTATTCTCGACAGTGAAATGACCTACCTCCATGGCAATTCATTGAATTTGGTTACGCCTATTGATGAAACAAGAACTACTCTTTTTACTGATCGAGGAAGCGCTGATATAAGGTTTCTCACACCCTCCCAATCTACAGTCATAAGTTCATAGTCAGAAAGTGCCGAGAAGCATAGGTATAATTGTAGGTGTGTTAGTGTACTTGCGAGTATTAGAAGATATGCAACTATAAATCTAGAGAATGGAAACAAAAACATTGTCCGATGTTTATATTGATTTCAACAAAGATCTATAAGTCTAAGTTTCTAGCCAAAACGCCAAGATGTAGCATCTGATATCAACAGTATAATCCTAACCTACTCGTTCAGGAGTGTTATCCCCATCCCATCGCTTTGAAGGGAAGGCTGTTGTTCCTGTGCAGCAAATCACATGCGTGACACCCTAACAGATGATTATCAAACCAATAAAAAAAGACATTAAATTTATAAACAATTGATACTACCAAAAGTGTTCAGTAATAATATTTTAAAATAAGAAAGAACAATAAAAATCATATCTATCAATAGAGTTCTATGAAGAGAGAGACAAAAAAAAACTCAAATCAACAATTACAATCCAAAACGGGGACTACTTAATCTATTCCAATATAATTCAAAAAGGAATCTGAAAAAATATATCTACATATAAATCTGTAAGTTCCCAAAAGTGCGAAAAAAAAAAGTAAAGTCTGCGGTAATAATAGACAAGGGATCCAACTGTTAAGTCCAAGATCATAGCCCAACGCTAGCCTTCTTGAGAATGCGAGAACAACGCCAATAGTATGGTTTATTATTCAAGGTTCATATTTATTTCAATCTAATTTATATTGTAATTTTTGGTTTCTAGCTTGTTCTTATTATAATAACAATAACCATAATCATTAATATTTTAACTTTAGGTTCACAATTATTTCAATCTAATTTATATTGTAATTTTTGGCTTCTACCTTGATCTTATTATAATAACAATAACAATAATTATTAAAATTTTAACTTTTAGTTTTCCATCATTCTCTATTTCAAAATTTGCATATAAAGAGCCATGGAAGCTTCACCTATCCCCACAATGGAATGACATTGGCCACTTTGAGTATGAACGCTCGTAGCTTTACTTTTGGTTTCCCCACAAAAACCATATACCAATGAAAATAATTGTCCTCAGTTATATACCTATGATCAATCTCTTCCTAGTGAATGTGGGACTATCTTTGCACTCCTAACATGATACTTCCCTCTCTTTCCCTCGGTTTTGTATCTCCAGAGACAGGAGGAAAGAGCCATTTTTCACTATTCATGAGGAACAAGAGTTCATCCCATGCCAAAAGTCTGATTCCCTCATGAGCTAGGGAGAAGAGAACAAACAGTACAATTTCAAGCAAGGTTAGTGTCAAAATGAAAAGATTGAAAGTGGCTAAAAGCTGATAATTATAGGCAGTGCAGCCGTGCCAAAGGTGTGCCCGAGAAGAATCAAATGAGCTCAGGAGTTTTTCTACAATTAAAGCATTGTTAAGGAATTTGATACAGATACAAAATGGTAAGGTAATGTAATGTAATCTAATCAAGGTCACAAACCTCAAATATAGATGGATCTAGGTCTTCTGGGTTCCTTGTATCACCTTTGCGTACCTGTCAAATTTAAAACTCTCTGTAACAACAAAGAGTACTTGAGAGTATGGTGAAACTTTTAAAAATCAACATATTTTCCAGACCGCATAGGGCAATGAATAAGAAGTTGCATCAAACATTCTAACTTGTTCCTAATCACATCAATGGAAATAGAAATTGAAGCCAATCGATTGAAGTGACACAATAGCCTTTTAGATCCCAAGCCCTCTCTCTATATGCTATACTCAACTGAGCAAAATGGGACACGAAACCATTATCTTCCGTGCCATGTGTTGGATGATGAAAGTCCCACATCGGTTAATTTAGGGAATGGTCATGGATTTATAATCTAAGAATACACTCATCATTGGTATGGGAAGCCCAAAGCAAAGCCATGAGAGCTTATGCTCAAAGTGGACAATATCATACCATTGTGGAGAGTCGTGTTCGTCTAACACCATGAACATGCACAACTAAGAGAGATCATAGTACCTGTAACATATCTTCGTCCTGTTCACCAAATAATGTAGTTGCTTTCTCGGGGTCTCGCAGTAACAGGCGTAATTTGACATTCCGGTCAAGCAAAGCTGCTGCCACCAACTGTCCTATAAAAGAAAGTGAAAACATCAAACCAAGCACATAAATCACCTAGCGGACAAAACAAATCCTCCAACATAGATCGTTGATTACAAGGCCATATCCCACCATGCAATAATTAGCAAGAATAAGAGCTAAAAACTTTACCAAAATCACCACAACCTTCCTCACTAAGAACTACAACCGATACACTCAACTTTAAAAGATTCATGACGAGATTAACATTAAATTAACTACCTAACACTACCTGATTCAGTTTAACTTAATCAATTCATCATGTACGTCCATATATATTCTACGGAAAAATGCAGAGGAGAATTCAGATAGAACATACCGACACCGCCGGAAGCGCCGACGACAAGGACGAGTTTAGAAGATGCAACAGGATCAGTTTTCGACTCGCGGATCGACTCTGAACTTGGAGATTGAACAACTTCCTGATTGATAGCACGAATGGCTGCAGATCGTCCTCTACAGCTTGAAATGCTCTTCCGGATTTGGTAATTGGAAAACGAACACAACGGGTGAAGGCCAAAGAGAGGGACTCTTTGAAACGTTTTGTGAAAATTTCCAAGTGGACGATGAAATTCCGGGATGAATGAGAGAGAGAGATTAGAAGCCATTGATGAGAAAAGAGAAAGCAAGCTGCAAGAGGAAGAGGAAGAGTGAAGAAGAAACTGATTACCTGAAAATTATACGATGACTATATGAAATTTACATAAACGCTAAAAATAGTGTAATTATTATTGAAATTAATAACCTAATTTGAATTCTAAATGGTAAAAGTAATATTCTAATTTAATCCTAATCATACAGATAAAAATAATATCTTAATTAGTTAACATGAAAAGGAAGGTAGCAGATACATTTTTAAAACTGTGAGACTGACGACGATGATACGTAACGGGCCAAATTGGACAATATCCGCTAGTGGTGGGCTTGAGCTGTTACAAATTATATAAGAGCCAGACATCGAGCAGTGTACTAACGAGGACACTGACTTCCAAAGGGAATGGATTGTGAGATCCCACATTAGTTGGTGAGGAGAAACGAAGCATTCCTAGGAAATAAGGGTGTGAAAACCTCTCTCTAGCATATGCATTTTAAAAATCGTAAGACTAACGACGATACGTAACAGGTCAAAACGGACAATATCGGCCAGCAGTGAGCTTGGATTATTACAGCAACAATTTTCACCCGAACAAAATACACTTTTAGTTTATCACTGTTTTAGAAGACTACTCTTCTTTGGAACACATTGTTAGTCCAATAAAACTCTATCATGAATCTTCACTGTGTCTATACTTTTGAGGCTGACCCAGTCTTTCGAAGCTCACAACAGAATGAAACGTGTCTAAATTAAACTACACAATAATAAATAAACAATATTGAATTAAGTACTCACAACTTATTTATTTAGAAAAAAAAAATTAAATGGTAGAATTTCTTAAGAAAGAAAGGAGGATTATTTGAGATAATATGTATGATTATTTTTTGATTAATTATTAATTAGTTTTCAAATCACTAATAATAATTATTTATAATTTTCCTTTTCTAGAGAGGAAAAAAAGCCTATAAACCACAATAAATATATTGGGCAGATATTTTAAAACTCATTTTGTGGTAAGATTTAGAGTTACTTTCTGTGGTCATGATCCTTCCACGTGGCTGGTTATATCCATTCCACCTCAGCTCCCCCATTTTTATGGTTTAAACTAATTACAACGTTTAGAACTATATGGAACAAATTTATAATGCAATAATTAAATAATAACCATAAGAACAGTAAGATATTTTAATTCTAATTTTGTATTAACGAAAAATCCAAAAGCTTAATCATAGCGGGCGAAGTATAATTTCCTTTAGAGAATGATTATAGGTTTATAATCAAAGAAAACAAAACCATGAAAGTTTATACTCAAAATGGACAATATCATACCATTGTGAAGAGTCGTGTTCCTCTAACATGGTATTAGAGTCATGCTTTAAACTTAGCCATGAAGAAAAAGGAGTTGAGGGGAGGAGGTGTTAGACGAATGTCTCACATTGGCTAATTTAGGGAATGGATTGGACAATATGAATCAAATTAAGTTAATAAATTTACGAGATAGTAATATACTAATAGATGAAGCTGGATTTAACAAAATATCTCGAGACTAAAGAAAGAGTTAAAATGTTAAAGCCCAATGTCAGCCTCAGATTTTGTTCCCCTTTCCAACTAATGTGGGATCTCATGATCTATTTCTTTAGGAGCGTTATACCATTTGTAACAGTTCAAGCCCACCACTAGCATATGGTTTGTTTTTGCCCATTACATATTGTCATCAACCTCACAGTTTTAAAACGAGGTGAAATATAGTATATAATCAGTAAGGGTGTTTATGGATTCGATAGAATTGAGTTAGAGACAAACTTTTTTTAACTCAAACAACACTTCTTATATAATGAACTCCAACCCAACCCAACCCAACCCAAACATAAATTATTTGGGTCGGGTGGTTGGAATCATGTATTTAAATCTTCATGATTCAACCCACATTGAATTGATCGGGATTTTCAAGTCATCGAAGAAGAACCGTACCTGAATTTAATATTTAAAAGATAAGGGACTAGATTGAAATTTTGAATGATTTTATTTTAAGTTTATAAAGAAGGGCCTACCATAATGAAGAAGTGGGGGATGAATGTGGTTTTGGAAGGTAGCTTAACCACCATGTCCTTTTGTCTTAATAGAGGGGAAGATAATACAAAATGTATGGTCATTTTCACTTCAAGACAAAACAAAACAAGACAATTTTGGGTTTTGGAAGCACATTGGTTCAACTCTTTCTTGCATTCTCTCCCCCACCACTTAGCCCCAACAATGGCTACCCTTTTGGACTTTTCTTTGTTTTGGGAATATTATAACCCCACCCCCTCCCCTATGGATTCCCTTTCCTCCCAACATCAAGACAAATCGCTTCTAAACTCGTTTCCTTTACCTACTCTTTTCAAATTCGAGAAGGAAACGTGTGTCAGTAAGGATGCTGAGCCTCGAAGGAGAACGAAACATTATTTATAAGAGTGTGGAAATCTCTTCCTAAAAGTCACGTTTTAAAAACTTTGAGGGGAAGCTTGAAAAAGAAAGCTCAAGAAAGATAATATTTGCTAGTGATGAGTTTGAACTGTTATACATGATATCAGAGCCAGACACCATGCGGTGTGCATGTTGGACCTCGAAAGAGGTGAATTGTGAGATCCCATATTGTTTGGAGACAGGAACGAATATCAACGTTTGTGAGATAACACATCGGTTGGAGAGGGGAACGAAACATTTTTGTTTATAAGAGTATGAAAATCTCTCTCTCGTAAACGTATTTTAAAAACCTTGAAGAAAAACACAAAAAAGACAATATTTAGTAACAGTGGACAAGCGGATTTGAGAAAAGATAGAAGATTTGAAATGATGTCGCTTGTGTCTATATCTAAGAGTGTAAAACTGGCACAACGTTAACGTTGAAGTTTTTCCCTGGTTTTGTGCAGGAAGAACAAAACAGGAGGCTAAGCTTCTCAGAAATTCCATATTCCCCACTTTAGAGTAAAGGACAAGAAATGAATGACGACAAAACGATCATACCACCACGCTTTGTCGACAACGTAGTCATCTCATGGAGGACTGAGAGAGAGAGAGAGAGAGAAACAGAAGCCTTTTCAAAGCAGCAGAGGAGCTTTAATTGAATTGAATCGAACCAGACTGATGATGAAAACAGAGGAAACCCACCCACACTCGCAACCCTTTTCTGGACTCTGAAAGATTCAAGTACCGACACTTCTCGATTTTGGATTTTTCTTCCAGATTTCATCTGGGTTTTCGGTTCTTTACAAAACCCAATAACCCTTTCTCGATTCATCCATCTCTTGTTCTTGTTCTTGTTCTTCCTGGTCGTTCTCTGCTCGGATGAACTGATTCTTGCTGCTTAACTAGTTTGTTTATTGTGATATTTCGATCGAAATCTTCTGTGTTTCCCTTTTGAGGTTTTGTTCTTGTCTCTCTTAATCATTCTCAGCAGCAAACCCTTTTTGTCTTTTGCCCTCTAATCTGTTCCATTTCTTGGATTGTACTATCTCCTATGAGTTCTTTGAGAAATGATCATGAAAACTGAGGATTTTGCTCTCTTTTGTGTGCAATATCCATAAGAACTTGCTGGTTTCTGTGAATTTGATCCTCTGTTTCACTGCATTGAGCAATGTTTCAAGATGAAGGCACATCCTCCATAACTTCTTCCCCTCTCCAGTTCTTCACAATGATGTCTCTTTCACCTAAACTGGGCTCTCCATATCCATGGCTTAGAGAGCTCAAATCTGAGGAGAGGGGCTTGTATTTGATCCATTTGTTGCTTACTTGTGCTAACCATGTGGCTGTTGGCAGCCTTGACAATGCTAATCTTGCTCTTGATCAGATATCCCATCTTGCTTCTGCTGATGGCGATACAATGCAGCGGATAGCAGCGTACTTCGCTGAGGCTCTCGCCGATCGAATCCTTAAAACTTGGCCTGGCCTTTATAAGGCCTTTAACTCCACAAAGATACCTGTGGTTTCAGAGGAGATTCTTGTTAAGAAGCTGTTTTTTGAGGTGTTTCCATTCCTCAAGGTGGCTATTGTGCTTACTAATCAGGCTATTGTTGAAGCCATGGAAGGGGAAAAGATGATTCATATCATTGATCTCAATGCAAATGAAACTGCTCAATGGCTTGCACTTTTGCAAGTTTTGAGTGTCAGGCCTGAAGGGCCTCCCCATTTGAGAATCACTGGGGTTCATCAACAGAAACAGGTTCTGGATCGAATGGCTCGTCGGCTAACCGAAGAAGCTGAAAAGTTTGATATCCCATTTCGATTCGATTCGGTTGTCTGCCGATTAGAGGATCTTGATATGGAAAAGCTTCGTGTGAAAACAGGGGAGGCTCTGGCTATCAGCTCAGTTCTTCAGTTGCATACCCTTTTGGCAGCTGATAATGAAGTCCGGCAAAAGTCATCTCCATTAGCAGGAAAGAGTGCCAATGGAGTTCATTACTCGAGATACCAGCACCCGAACCAAACTAACTTGAGTGAGTTACTCGAAAAGGATTCGATTAATGGGTGCAGTCCGAGTCCCGATTCGGTATCTTCATCAGCATTATCTCAAGCCAACGTGACGAAGATCGAAAGCTTCTTGAATGGATTGTGGAGTTTGACGCCGAAGGTGATGGTCGTAACCGAACAAGATTCTAACCATAATGGTGCAACACTTATGGAGAGATCACTAGAGGCTCTCCACACATATGCAGCAATCTTTGATTGCCTGGAATCTAATATGTCAAGAACATCCGTAGAGAGGTTGAAGTTGGAAAAGATGCTATTTGGGGAAGAAATAAAGAACATTATAGCTTGTGAGGGAGGTGAAAGGAAGGAACGACACGAGAAGCGTGAGAAATGGAGTCAACGGTTCGATCTCGCAGGGTTCAGGCATGTGCCTTTGAGTTATTATGGCATGCTGCAGGCAAGGAGCCTGCTGCAGGGGTATGGTTGTGATGGTTATAAGCTGAAGGAAGATAATGGTTGTGTTATGATTTGTTGGCAAGATAGTTCGTTGTTCTCGGTATCGGCTTGGAGGTGTTGTAAGTAGCAGTATTGTCTGGTAGGCTAAAGAATTCTTCATTCCGATTAGATCAGTGTCGGAGAACGATTGTGATGTCGTCCGGTCTTCATGTCTGATGAAACTGTATCAGCACATTTGTTTTAGTTTTCTCATTCTATGTGTTGCTGAAGAGTACTGACGTTTGGTCTCATCATGGTTCATTTTTTGTATCAGAGGGAATTCAATATTAACTTGTTCTAGTTTGTACACTGAAACCATATTCAATCTCTCTGTCACATACACCAAATCCTCTTCTTTCATGTTTAAAGCTTTTTTTCCCATCTGGTTTACCTTTGGTTTGGCTGAAAACAAATGCTACCATGGGTGTAACGGCCCAAGCTCACCGGTAGCGGATATTGTCCTCTTTGGGTTTTCCCTCAAGGTTTTTAAAACGTGTTTGCTAAAGAGAGATTTTCACGCCTTTATAAAAAATGTTTCGTTCTTGTCTCCAACCATTGTGAGATGTCACAATTCACCCCCTTCGAGTCCTTGCTGGCACTCACTTCTCTCTCTAATTGATGTGGGATCTCACCATCCACCCCTTTCAGAGCCAGCGTCCTCCCTAGCACATTACTCGGTTTAGATTGTGAAATCTCACATTAGTTGGAAATGGGAACGAAACATTCTTTACAAAGATGTGGAAATCTCTCACTAGTAGACGCGTTTTAAAAACCTTGAAGGAAAGTTCGAAAAAGAAAATCTAAAGAGGACAATATTTGTTAGCAGTAGACTTGGGCCGTTACAATGGATTAGCAATACAATGGGTATCAATGATTACCCTACATGGTTAACAAGACACATAATCCAATCCTTAACAGGACATTGTTTAAAAAGAATTGTGGCGAAGTAGGCATCAAGCCTTTATTGAAAATGTAAACAAAACCTGACTGTCAAAGAAACCGATCCTAAACTTTCAAAGAGGTGAATGGTAAGAACAATAGCAGTAACATGAACAGAGCCACAGCAAAATCTGAACAAACTATCAATCAGTATCCCAAAAACTGAAAAAAAGAATCACATTCAAATTTTATTGGAAGAAGTAGGAATTTCTATGGATTCACAATGGAGACCATTGTTACAGTCAGCCTCTCAGCCAGTAACTACGATCTTTCAATAAATCTATGCTACCTACGATGTCTGCAAATTCCCTTCAAATCCCGGATTGACTTCATGAAAAGTTTCCATCAGTATTTGTTCAATCAGGAACCAATTTCCCAGTTTCGATACACATTCGAAACCGAGCCTGCTATCTAAGAGATGGGTTAGTGCTAGACCAAGGGAGGGAGATTGCTATCTATATCTTGGCTAGCCTAATACAATGGATATTCATGTGGTTAGTTTATAACTACAATCATACTATCATCACTACCTAATAAATGAATAAGCCACTCCGATGCCACCATAGATGTAAGTTCAAACATGTATGCAAAACAACCAAGCCAAAAGTTAAGACCTTGCGGAATCTGGCTGAGGAAGTTGGTCATTCAGGTCTTGATCTTCAATGAAAGTAGATTGGCCCTTTTTAATGCAGTAGTTCTAAACCTGCGTTTATATAACAAGACATCAAGAGAATTCAGCACCATTTTGTATACATCATAAACAGTGATAACTTATAAAGTAGATAAGAAAAAGGTCCAAGCTGATATCTCATTATTGTTTATCAAAAATTGAATAGGGAACAAGATCTTCTGAAGACAGACAAAAAATGCACGTTAAGATATCGGTCCCTGTATGGGCGAATGCAATTTAAATTCATGTTCAGAGCACACAAGAAAAAAGAAAAAGCAATTCAGAATGTCGAGGATGTCAGTGCCATGTTCGAATAGATAGTATTTTACAAAGAACGGGTCCTGCAATGAAGGTTGAAAGAGTAAGAGATTATAACCACAGATGGCAGAAAACTAAGAATCTTTTCCATCAATTCATTTTTCTCTATGAAGGGGAAGAGAGAGACCTGTAAATTTAGGAACAGAAATATGTACAGAAGAAACCGTGCAAAAACATTAACCCTCAGCAAACAGATGAAATTATGAAAACATATATATCTACTTTATACCGTTAATCACATATGGGACGGGTAGCACTTAACCACAGCTCTGACACATCTCTCCTAAGATTTCAGTATGCAACACCGCAATGACCATCAGCCTCATCTTTCTGAATGGCACCTTCCAGCTGGGTACTAGGTGCAGCTTCTCACCTCTCTCATTTTTTACAATGGAATCTAATTCCTCTCTTTATTATCAAGGAAGATAACTTATCTTACTGTTGCAACTTTAAATACACATTCTCTATCACATCAATAGATTACCAATGATGCAGAGTAACAGGAAGCATCCTCTATTTTGAAAGAAAATGAATCACATCTTCGGTTTACAAGTATTGATCATCAGGTTCCAAGAAGTCAGACAAATTTATATTATATTTTCAAATAAACAAAAATTCACTATAAATCTAGTTTACAGAGTGTAGAAGTCCTGAATTTTTCCAAGAAAGAGCTAGCTTTCATTCCAAAAGGAAAAAGAAATGAAAGAATACAAAATGGCAACATAACAATACAAGTAAAAAACTAAAAATCTCACTAAGAGTCCTACTGAGAAAAAATAAAAACAAGCATGAGTGCTAACGTAAAATGAAAACAAAGATATTACTTTACATGCTTAGTAATATTGGTTCAAAGTGATACAATGAAACATACTCTAATCTGTGTACTATGACGCTCCATCAAAATTCCGAAAAACTTTAATAGATCATATATGTCTTTCAGATTCATGAGAGATCCCCTCCAAGTAGAGGGATGTGAAAGAAACAGCCACCAAGCATTCAATGCAGACAGGTTTGTATTTTTGGGACATCCTCTCAAGTTAAGCATGCTTATATATATATATATATATATAAACTCAGATGCAAATAATGGAAGTAAGAATGCCTTCTGAGTAACTAATACATATCTGAGGCTGTCATATAATAAGTGGTTATCAAAGTGACTAAAAAGACGAAATAGAAAAAGGCTAAGAATGTAATACACCTACATATAAAGCATTGGCCACGTGGGAGCATAGAAGCAGAAAAGATAAAATCTATATGAGAGTTTAAGAGTAAAAAATTCATTCTTTTCTAAATATCTAGTATGGCTCATTTTGTGGGGCTGCAGCCCCTTGTAATCTTTCAATTTTTCCTAGATGAAAGGGGAACTTTTCAAAAAAAAAAAAAAAAAAATTCAAGATAAGAAAAAAATCCTAGGCAGCAACAAAAAGGAAAATTAATAGGGGCAGTCAAAATGAGTTTTTAGCTAAGTGAGGTTATATTCAGGGAAGTATAGTTTCCTCATCTTAATGTTGTATAAGAACTCAAGTCTGTCAAAAGAAATAGGATAAAATGGAAGGGAACAGAAAGGTCTATTACCGAAGGTGGGAGAACAAAAGTTTGATAGATAGATTTAGAATCCCTGAAAGTTTGCAGCCTTTGCCTAGGGGAGGAAGAGACCCTGGACCACATCCCTCGCTGTAATTTTGTAAATAAGCGCTACGACTTGCTCCTTAATATCTCTGTCCTATCAATATCTATCTCTAACAAATGGAAGCTTAAAGGTCAGGCTAAGATTTTGGGTGGCTAAGGGCCCTTTAGTGGGGTTTCGGGTTCAAAAAACATCACAGATTATGAAAAAAGATGAGTTCTTTAATCACAATATTTTTTGTAGCAATGTAAAAATTACTGCTCCCTGGTGGTGTCATAGCAAAAAAAAAAAAAAAAAGACAAGATAGATTACAACAATACGGCAGAAGAAAGTAAACAGGACAGGCTAAAAACTACCGGTCATTGAATCATGAGAATCAACTAATCTCAAATTTCAATATAGTTTCAGTAAATACACTATAGCTAGAGAATAATTTCTCGGAATGTAGTTAACTTCCTTGTCATTTGCTTTCGCTGTTTTTCTTTTCTTCCCATTAGAAACACAGTTATCCCTCTCCTACAATATTTGAGATATCACATTTATACATGGGAGGGCATGGGTTCCTCTGAACAATTAACCACAGTACTATTTTGTACCTCAGTACTATTTTGTACCTCAGGAACCTCCAAAATATCAGACTTCTGATTCGTTTGATGCGGACAGACAGGAGGCATCCTTTTCCGACACGTATGACACCTAAATCCAATCAATTTATCTATTTTCGTCTGATCAAGTCCAAACGCATCGCCATGAAACCACGCTGCATGGCACCCAAAGGGGAGAAAACATATTAGTTCAAACATTCACACTACTTGCGCGTAAGCCAAGAGAAATCACGTCCAAAGATTAGAAGTTCCAATATGAGAGAAAAACAGAAGCCAATTACCTCCACAAATGTCACACGCAATATAATTCAAACCAGAAGCATATTCTGTTTCAGAACAAAGATTGCATTTTGGTTTTTCAAGGTCCATGGAAATACTCTGAGATAGAGCAAGAAGCTTTTTCTCCCTAAAGTGCGACACTCGTTCGTCACCGGGCTTTGTAGAAAGGAAGAGGCCATTAAGCCAGAAGCTGTGACTGGCCAGAGTTCTCTTCTTCTGCAAAGAAGTCTCTCTCTTGCGTTTATTTGGTGTTCCCTTCCTGGACTTAATCTTTTTCCTTTTGACACTTCCACCAATCTTCTTTTTATTTTGCTTTTTCTTCTGAAGTGATTGCTTTTTCTTCTGAAGTGATGAGAATGTAGCTTGTCTTTCTGAACGACGTAGAGGGATACCTGTCGGAACTTTGGACTTGCTTTTGGTCTGTACTTGTTTTCCAGCTCTCAATAATTTTTTTCTGTTTTTCAATCGTAATGCACGTTGATCACTCGAAACTTTTTTATGTCTTTCCATGTGCAACTTCCCTCCTTTTACACCACTTTTCCCTCTTTTTCCACTAGTCTTCACAGACATACCATCCCAACAACTGTGGCAAGTATATGTACATTGAGCAGCAACGGATTCCACATACTTCTTCACATGCTTTTTGTGAAAAATTCCTGAAAGCAGTATAAGAATAAGTAGGAACCAAACAACAGTGTTCAGTCTTATTCAAGTAACCATTACATGTATACATAGAATTAGAACACGTAAAAAACAAAGGACCTGCCGGAAGCACTATCTACATGGGATGAGAAATATAGAACAGTACCATAATGACCTAATTTCAGTTCCATGGGAGATCTGAAGTGCAAGTTATTAATTTTTTTCGAAAAGACGGAGAGAGACAAAAGGAAAACCTAATCCTTACTTGAAAAGCTAAATGTATAGAAGAATAGAAGGTAAAAACTACAGGTAATGTATCACAATCCTTATCTGAAAATTTGATATTAATATCTCAATAACTTGTGGTTCCCAAAGCAGAAAAACAAAAAGGTCACGAAAAGAATGCCGCGAAATTACCTTGACAATATCGACAACTAACAGCATCCCTACAACGTAAAGAAAAGAGAATCAATAAAGTGAAAATATATATATACACAAAAAATAATTCAACAAAGTTTCAGACCACATGTCATTGAGTAATGATATTAGTGAGACATCAAAAGCCTTTTCTATATCTACAACATAATTGTAATCATTCATCATCTTTTACATTCATTCAAAAGCCTACTGTAGAATAAACCTTGAAATCAATCTAGCAGCCAAACTGCATCATGATGTGATAAGGCTTGAACATCATAACCTTATCAAACATAGAATAAAATGAAGCAATAGAGATGTTAATAATTTTTGAACTGAAAGTAACTAAAAAACAAAAGTAAAACACTATAAAGAATATATAAAGGCATTCCAATTTAGGCAAATATCTGATATAAAAAATCACATTAAAAACTTGGACAAAGAACACCAAGATGAGGCCTTCAGATGGGATGCTTCAAAACGATTAATCCAAAGAAGATTCTTTCTCTGAAAAATTCTTTGATTCCGTTTCATGGGTCGGAATTTTATTTAGACCAACCTAAAATTTCGAACTGGTTGGGTTGGTGCCCTAAACAGAACCTCACAACCAAACCCAACCCAACCCAACCCAACAGTCTATTTTCGGGCTTGGTCATCAGATTTTTCATGGTTTTAAATTATTTTAAAAAATCCTACATATTCATGATACATGTCACATTAATAACTAAAATCTCATCAAACTCAAATATCAAATATTCACAAGACACAATACATCACTAACATCTATTATAAACATCAAATATTCTTAATTTTCATAACAATCTTAAAAGTAGAGTAGGGTTGAGTTAGTTTGGGTTGTGAACCTTATTTTTTTGTTGGTTGGATTGACCCAACCAAAAAGGTTACAACTTGCTAATCGAACCAAATTTTCAGTTTACCAATCCCAACCCAAACCGGAAAAAGAAATATGTCCCAACCCAACCCTTATGGTTTAAGCTACGTGGTCTAAATTGTTCGGGTGAGTTTTCATCTTTAAAAAAAAAAAAAGGTCGTGGGGAGACATGGAATTGTGCTGCTTTTGATGGTTCTTCTCACATTCCCTTTCAAATTAATATTGTAATTATTCAATTTCATATATAGCGGCAATTGGATTTCTTATTGTAGTCCTACTGCCGAAAGTTTCTGGATAGATGTTTTTCCTCTTATCACCTCTTTTATAATTTTATTTTAGAAAAAAAGAAATAAATGAAAAGATCACTCCTCGAAACTGCAAATTGTTTGATGAGAGACCAAACTTTCAAATCTAAAATCAGATGACAAGATTGACAATTTGTTCTATGCTCACAATGGAACAATTTTTAGCAATAAGAACATAGATCTAAACAATAACAGTAATAGATGCATAAACAAGTCCCAAGATTCCAGAGTGAGGAAACTAGATAAGCGATTAAATTTAAAATTCGAGCTATGATCAGTAAGAATGCAATAATGATTGTCAAATACCTGACAGGAACAACTTTGTTACAGCGGCCACATTGATACAACTCAGGTTTATCTGCTCTTGCAAACAAATATGCAAATCCCTTCTTCCTGGAAGACTTCACTGTACTGAATTCCACGTTCTTGGGCTTAACCTCATTTGTTTTGCGAGCAATTCTTTTCTCCTCGAAATTCTTCACCAGATGCAGAGGAACATAAATCCCATTTAGCCAATATCTCTTTTTATCGTTACTAGAATCCTCCAGCATTATCCCATGTTTCTTAACAATGTCAGGAATCACTCTTCTCTTTCCAAAGTCAAGGAGATATTTTGTCATGTCTCCTTCAACGGACTTACGGCGCACAATTACCTTCTTGAAAAGCCTGATTGATTTTCTTAATTCCTTTTCTAAAGTAGGGAGAGGATGGGTATTTTCAATGTCATCCCACAGAATGTTTGAATAAAATTCTCTAACCTGAAAGCAATTGAAGAACAAACATGTCACCAAAACTTGAAGAAAAAAAACATACTAATAAAACAATCTATCACGAATGCAGGTCAAATTCTTAACCAATAGATTAGTTCTTTTTTAAGAATTTTTTTTCGTTAGCTAAAATTTACTGGATGACAAGAAACTGACATATTTTACGGCAGTTAAAATGATCGTTAAACAACAGGGAGGGGGGAAACGGTAATAGCATGATAGAGGAAATAATATCATATAGGCAAAGATGCAAACTATAAACCTGGAATGCAAGCTGCTCCACACTTGTTGATGCCTCTACAGCAGCTCGCCAGGCAATGCACTTGCTTCTTCTCGCACATTCTGAACCCTCAGGATATGCAATTCCTGGTATCTTTGTACATCCAGCTGCAGAATTTTAAACTTCAAAACAATTCAGAATGGCTATTCAGTTGACTTCATGGCAAATGATGTCAACTCAGCTTCAAAAAAATATTAACATATTACAAACCTTGTCGTGCAGCCTTGGAAACTAAGGAACGAGGCAAACCTTTCCAGTTAAACATGCGACGAGAAAGCTGGCCACCCCTCCACCAAAACATACTTAATCCACTAGAACCACACGAAGAGGCGTTTGACTCGATATCTGAAAACCTAGCTCTTTTTCTACTTATTCCATGTCTATTAGTACGTACTGAACTGGTAATGAAAAGGGAAGCCGAACCCAAGGTGTTAACAGAGTCGACATACTTAAACCACTCAGTTGATAGAGCAGGCTGGCATAAATTTGATTCTATCTGTAAAGGTTTTGTAAGAAGAAAAATTAGCCTTCATAAAGAACCAAGAACGGAGGCAGGTAAGATCAATTCAAACTGTGAGGACCATGAGTACTTCTCAAATTGCAACATTTACAACGCACAATTGAATGGAAGTTGAGACCAAAGATAGTTGTAACATAAAATGATAAATAATATTAGTTCAGTTATTCCTTTTCTTTCTCAATGTTGAAGAGCATTTTGGATGATCTCCCCATCGTCCTTTTTCTGTTTTTTTCATTTTTATCATTAAGTTCGTAAAACTATTTTATAAATTTATGAATAAAAAAAGTTAATAAACATATTTAAAAAGTAATTAAAAAGTTGGAGATGATGATGAGGATAAGGACAGGGATATCTGGGGGTCGGAATCGCAACGGTTCTAGGACAGATTGGATGAATCTGGCAACCTTAGTCAGGAATGGACAGAAGTGTTGATTGATTCAACATAGCTAAAAATGTAGAAGTGATGGTCGGTGAAAAAAGACGACAAGGGGTAGTCTTGTCTTTTTCTACCTCCCTTTATTCATCTTCTCCTTTTCCAAAACCACTCCTTAAGGTCGAATTGATGTCCTATTTCCGCTAGGGACAGGAAAAGGTAGGGCCCTTTTGCTTCAGAAAAGATCATGAAAGTGATTTTTAGTTTTTTGTGTAAAACACTTGATCACTATGGTTTCATTATGACATTCTTTTAGGAAAATTAGATTTTATTGAGGAGAGCCTGGTTAACATCTTAATTAATATTCGTTAAGGTTCTACTAACTAACTAAAAGTTGTAATTTCTAGTTCCTGAGTTTATTAGGAGAATGCATCATCCACTTCTTGTCACCTGTACTCATCTATATAAATACAGTTTCCTAAGAAAATATCATGTAGGAAGCATTATAATAAGCCAAATTTGAAGTAGAAGATAATAATAATCAATTACCATTAATAATAGAGGCTTGATGGAGTTAAGGTCAAGTGCCACGAGACCTTCACGCCAAAGCTTAGAATAATGAGAATCCAGCCATGGACCTACAAGTAACCCTCGCAAACGATTCTCAATCGAGATAATTTGACATACAACATCTCTGAGGTGGCCTTTTCCCTTCATTTTAAGTTGAAGATCAGGAACATGAACTGCCAAACCCTCCTCAATCTGGCTAATGTTCGTCTTAAACAAGCAGTCCGCCTCATCACTCGAAGATTTGCAAGGAAAGCACCATCCACATTTCTCTTTCTGCGTAGCTACGTTAAAATTTTGAATGAACGGCCAATAAAAGTTGCTTGTTTTCTTCAAAATTACCTTCATCTGCCCTGCAATTATTTCTTCTTCTGACATAGTAGACTTTTCTTTAATTTTGTCAGATGATTTACGCAAGAACTCATCAGCCACCGAAGAAGCTGTTTGTGCAAAACTATAGAAGTTAGAGTAACCATCATTTTTAACTCCAAGGAAATCCTCTTTTCCATCTAGGCAAGGACGTATCGAAGACAGATTTCCTCCAGAAGAGAACTTCCCTGGTACTTTAGCCTGACTTATGAATTCATAACCGTTCTGAATGCTGGAGTTCATCTTACTGTCTAGAGCTGGTTCTTCAGTATTCATAGTTGAACCTTCCAGTATAGCCTCCACTTCAACCAAGTTTACCGACTTTGCACCTTCATGGAAAGAATTGCTATGATATCCAATCGTACAATCTAGAGAACCCATTTTACTCATTTTTCCATTTGAAGTAAAAGGAATCTTCCAGTGCTTGTAAATAGCCATTAGTAGGTCACTGTACGATGAATCTGATGACCTAAGAGCTTCAATAACAACATCCAGATCATTCGTGTGGTAGTAACTGACAGAGGACTCCGTGTCACATGAATCAAACCTGCAAATATTTTCAATAAAAACAAAAATATTTAAATGGATAATGAGAAATTAGATATAACCTAATATAAATAAAAGAATAACAAACTCTTGGCCGCGTTTTTTTCTATCAGACGCCTAGCATTTTGCAAGGATACTTAATCCACCTCGCAAAAGGGTCGGAAAAAACTTTTAAAAGAAAATCAACAAGAGGTTCCAAAAGCTCCAAAAGGAAATGTGCCCCAGTTCATTCACTTAGATATTAGCTGGCATGAACAAAAAGGGCCTTTATCCACCATCTCTTTTCCATGGAGTTTCTCCATTATTATGCATGGAAGAATTTTGCAAGTAAGGACGTCCTTTGCAAAAAAGGAGGATGGGGAACTCAATGTGGTGACATGCTACCCTACCTAACGCGGCAAATCACTGAAGGTGCAATGGTCGAAAGAAGAAATTGAAGTAACAAACGTATGCGACTTTGGAAAACTAGGAAATAAAAAGTTTAAGAAGCATGCCGCATCGATATCTCATATTTTAAAATTTTCAAAAGTAAGAACGCAAAAATAATACCATTGCAGAGGAAAAAATTATCAAACTTACACCAACAGGTAGCCACAGCTACTAAAGTACGTACGTCCATGAGGATCCATTCCTAAGAAATCAGCTCCCCGAAGTGATTTTGGCGTTTTCATCCAGGGCTTTTGCCTGTCAATAGCACACTCAGGGCAAAACCAGTCACCCTCTGGCAAGAGATCATTGGCTATTCCTACACACTTCAAATGATATGCAGCAGGACAGCCATCACAGCATATTAAGCTACCATCCATTTTGCACAGACAGCATTCATCACTATTCCAGTCTGTGGTGTCATCCATACCATCCTCCGACAGACAAGAATTAATGGAGGCATTTGCTGAAATCTTCTTCTTTTTGTATACCTCCAACCTCACACTTCTATCACGAATAATTTCTGGCTCAGCTGCCAAAGACCTTCTGTTAATCTCTGACCTAATGGCTTCCGCTTCAATCATATCATCACATAGACAGCGAAGAATTTCGATCTTAATTCTCGTAGGGTGTTTGTAGCAATCATTTTTTAATAAATTCAGGTGACATAGATCAACGCCAGGTTTCAAACCTGAACCATGAATCAACAGATACTCAACCATAAAAATAGGCCACGTAATCAAGTCTAGCATATCCCAGTTAAGACTCCTGATCAAAATTTCAAAACAGAAAATATAACACATAATTATATATGCATTTAAGTAAATATATAATCAAATAAAACATAATACAAGGATATTAACTATAATTGAATTAGCAAATAAAAAGTAATAGGAGGAACAATTTCTACCTTAAACAACTGGAAGCAGATTCCGAACCTTCAGCAGAGAGATACTTCAAATGCTTTCTTAGAGTTTTCAGAACAGAGAGATGTATATTATCAAATAATATAGTAGGAGATTTGCAGTTTAGGGCTGCCACAAAATCATCCAACTCAAATGGGCTAAGAAACAACAGAGTACTAAATGATCTCAAACAGGAATAAATAGAGAACAAGTCAAGGATAGGAATATCGTCAAGATTCAAGTTTTTCGAAGAGGGTGGTAATTGCAACTTAAGAGGAAAGGCAACAGGCATGTCGGATTCTTTACAATCATAAGCTACCTGTTTTTCCTCGGTTACCACACTAGCTACAGGGGAAGATATATCAGATGATGCAATTGGGACGGTTTTCTGTACGGATCCTCTACGTGTACTTCTCCTCAAAACTGTATCTGGTGTATTTACGCAGTCCAAAACCTTCCGTTTCTTTCTTCTGCTGCCATGCTGTTTGCATTGATCTTCAGAATTTCCTTGGAAACCATCAGTTGCTTGAGGACCAGCATCAGAGCACACATCCTTCACTTCAATGTTGACCATGTTACCATCGTTAATAACAGCCACATCTCCACCAGAACTATAGCTGTCTTTTGGCAATTCTTCCTTTATATCGACATGAACTTCTTGCAAATTGCCACTTTCATGCTCAGATTCCATAATTTTGTCTGGAAGTCCTTCGACGTTATCATAAACTTTGTCTATTACTGCTTCATCACAAACTTTTTCTACTACTACTTCATCACAAACTTGGTGTATTTCTTCTTCATCACAAACTTGGTCCATTACTGCTTCCTCACAAACTTCGTCTATTACTCCTTCTGTCGTCCCAGAAGAAGCAGCTTCTTCTCCACCGTTATTATTAGTATCCCCGTGTTCATCATTAACCTGTAAGTTCAAGTCAAAATCCCATTCCTTTTTCTTTATTTCCACCGGCGAACAACTTACAGCTCCCCCAGTAAGATTCTCATCAAAGTCAGCATTAACATACAGATTCAAATCAATGGAGCCCCTTCTCTCTAAGTTAGAATCTTTACTAGTACGGGCATGAACACCACTGCCATCGATTAAATTGAACCACTCATTTGAGCTAGAACTCGCATTCAAATCTAACCCGTCTCTGAAATCTTCATTTCTACAAAGACTCCCATTGCCCGACCTATTTCCTACAAAACCCTTCTCAGATTCGCTTCTCCTTTCCAAAATATCTTCAAACCCATCACCGAGATCAACATTCATATCCAAATTCTCATTTCCCTCGAGACTTCCATTCAAATTCCCACCAACCCCATCAGCTATTTGTACGTTTTTTTCAACTTCATCGTTCAAATTCAAATTCTCATTTAAATCCTTAACACAAACAACACTTACCTCGAAGGCCATTTCTAGGGTTTCATCTGAATTCCCTTTATCAGGCACCGAATTCCTCCCAGCATTTGCCGATGCATCGCCAATTTCACATGTGCTCTCAATTCTTCGACGTTTCTTGGGCTTCCGGCCACGGCAGGGCATGTTTTCCACCGGTTGAGACTGACCCTCCAAGAGCAAAGAGACCTCCGACAAAGCCAATTCCTCCGAATCACCACCTTCGAACTCCACCTCGAAGAACCTAGAAGAGCTATTGAAGGATTTAACAACACCCAAATGAATTCCACGGCCTTTGAACTCTTTCTTCACAGCTCTGCCCACGAACTCCATCAAGGGTGTAAAAGAACACCCAATTAAGAGCCGGAACTGTGATCTACAGCAAACACCCAATTCCAAACCAAGGCTAATTAATTCTCACTGCTCCCGTTTCTCAAGTATTGTAGAAAATCGGCTTCTGGGTCTATGAGAAAGAGGGGAGAAAAGAACTCTCGTCGCTGAAAATGCTCAAGACATGCAAGACAGAAACGGGGTTTGTGTCAGTTGAACTAACAAGTCTTATGAAGCGATGCGGGGATCGTGCCCTCAACAAGTGCTGGGCGAAAGAAAGTAAGAGAAGAGTAACGTGAAGTGACACAAAAATCAAAATAAAAATTATACTCTTCGATTCCAACAACTTTGCAATTGGACCGAAGAGGGGAATAAAGCAACCAACCAATCTACACCAGCGAAGGTGGGTCAGATCCGGGGGCGTGGGCGGTCAAGATTTGGCTGTGGCAATGGGAAACCACTCTTATTTACTCGGGCTGTTTAGTTTGTGGCTGCGGCGTTTAGCGTGCTTTTCTTAAAACGGGATGGTTGGGGTGTTCGTGACGCATAAGATTTTCTTGTGGATTCATAGATTTGTCATGTTTTTTAAGAAATTTTCGCGGGTTTAAGGTATTTCTTGAACTATTCCTAAAATTGCTATCAGATCTAATAGAGATGATTTTGGTCTTAGAGTTTAGACTCTCACTAGCTTCGTGAATTTCTCAACTTTCATGAAAAGATTTCAATGATTTAAGATTGTTCTTATATTATTGGTAGGATTATTGTTTGACCCATACGAAAGACTTTGTTCTTCCTAAGTTGAAAGATTATCGTTTGTATTCATGGTTTTGTTACCTTTTTTAAAAAAATATCAAGGTTCTAAGACGGTCCTTAGATTATCTCTAAGATTGTCATCTAAACTCGTAAGATGATGATTTTCGATCTGTGCAAGATTCTCCCTAGATTTGTGATTTTGTTAGTTTTTTCGAGCAAATATAATTCAAAGTGGTTTTTGAATTATTCTCATAATTGCTATAAAATCTCAAAGGGACAATTTTGTTATAAATTTAATTATCATTGGATCAACTCTTTCTCCTTCGGGTCTTCATAGGAACAATCTTCATAGGAACCATTGTTCCTCTATTATAACCGTAATTATCAAAAGATACCTTGATTGATTGAAAGATGGTCATAAATTCGTCTTAGATGTTGAGAAACTCTTTATCGAGCATTTATGATGGTTGACCATAACTTGAATCTTTTAACTTTTCGTTCGTTCATAAATTCCAACAAATTAGTCATCGTATTGTAATTGGTCTCCGCCTCTTAGGCAACTAGAACTTAATATTTTTAACATTTTGTTCATTCATAAATTCCAACAAATCATGGTGTCGTGGTTGGCCTCGACCTCCTATTCTGACCCTAATCAACCTCGTCCTTAGTTAATTTGCTAAAAATAGGTGTAACCATATTCATTCATACATAAGTGGTATAAGAGCCGAGTCGACTCAAAAATAGTACACAAACATGTCCACTACAAAACAAGTTTCAAAATGACGGATTTGACTGAAATCGAAGAGCAATTACTCATATCTACATGAGTGAACCTAAATTTTTTTACCAGTTTGTTCATTCATAGATTCCAACAAATTAGACGTGGTGTTGTGGTTGGCCTCGACCCTCGTAGGCTCTAGTCCATATCGACGAGATGAGGCATAATTTAAGTACTCGAAAAGAAAAGGTACATACAAGAAGCAGTATTCTTTTAACCTCATTATCTCATTCCTTGGTTTCAATCATCCATCATCTAAAGTTCCATCCCTGTCAAGATCTGCACAATCCCATATCATAACTCTTTGCTGGGAAGATATGGAAAGAAAATTGTCATTTCACGACAAAATAAATGATTCTAACACTCGAGCAATTTAAGATAGATATTATGATACACGAATCCATCAACATAACTCGACAAGTACAATTAAACCGGTATCTATAGCGATTGGCTAGCCTAATATGCATTTTTTGTGTAGCCAATTGTTACGTAGTGATCTATCTACCTAATCTACAAAAAGAAAACAGAAGAAGGATTGAGGGGATAAATAGAAAATGTTTAATACTAAAACAAATCCGATTACACTGTTAGATTGAGTCCATAGATCGACGTAGGCTGCTGTAGACTGCTTTCCTGAAAAGAGGGTGTGCATCTTCTGATAACAAGACTTCTGCATCCAACTTCTCGATGTGTGGCCATATCTGTGAATATCAAGACAAATAGTTCGAGTAAATATTAGCGTTTGGGTCATGTTGTTCTGATAGTTTTCGATATAGACCATAATTGTTTTCGTATCATTATTAGTTCTTATGATTGGTAGTCCTCGAAGTATGGCTCTCTAAGAAACGGAAAGTACCTCGGAAGCGTATTGTCTGGAGAAGGCCTTGACGTATCCTAAGGTTGTTAAACACCATTGTTCATTTTCACCTACAGTGTAGGCATGCTCTGTCCCACCGTTCACTTGACTGCAAAAAAGAAAATAGTAAACTTGTAACGACCCAGGTCCACTGCTAGCAAATCAAGGCTTTAAAACACGTATGCCTAGGGGAAGGTTTCTACACCCTTATGAAGGGTGTTTTGTGCTCCTCCCCAACCAACGTGGGACATCACAATCCACCCCCCTTCGGGACCCAGCGTCCTCGCTGGCACTCTTTCCTTTCTCCAATTGATGAGGGACCGACCAAATCCACCCCCTTTGGGGCCCAACATTCTTACTGGCACACCGCCTCGTGTCTACCCCCTTCGAGGAACAGCGAGAAGGCTGGCACATCGTTCGGTGTCTGGCTCTGATACCATTTGTAACGACCCAGGTCCACCGCTAGCAGATATTGTCCTCTTTGGGCTTTCCCTTTCGGGTTCCCCTCAAGGCTTTGAAACGTGTGTGCTAGGGGAAGGTTTCCACACCCTTATGATGGGTGTTTTGTTCTCCTCTCCAACCAATGTGGGACATCAGAAAACTAATAATGGAAGAAAATGAGAACAATCATGGATTGAAAATTTGGCAAAAATATAATGGATCATCATCTTCTTGACAAGAGAACCTTTTTTCAGGTCTTGAATCTTCATTGTCCATATCCATGGCTGCTGGTTCTTCTTCGAGGTCCATAGCATTCGTATCAGTTGGATTAATAGACTTCAAATCCTGCAACGTTTGTACGCTAGATGCCACTGGAAGGCGTTCGGTCAATATACTGGAGAAGCTTTTGTATAAGGATAGATATAATGTCTGCACATGGAAAGAGATAAGGAGCTAAGTTGCTAACTCTCAATGTCACGTTATTTCTAGACTTAGAATCCATACCTCGTTCTCCTCGAGCGCTCGGGCAAGAAGAGCTTCTTTGGCTTCCAACGAGTCTCGTATCGATTCTTCCTGCTCTTTTGCTTTTTCAGCATAGGATTTCAATCGCTTCACTCTTACAGGATTCTCTCCCATAACAGGTTCACCATCGACAAGTGCGAGCTTCGATTCAGCAGCATTCAACTCGTCTTGTGTCTTCGCTACAGCTTCTTCAGCTGCAACAATATCTTTCTTCAGGGAGGATATTTCTTTCCTAAGATCGGAAATACGATTATACGTCTTGCATAACGCATTCCTTAATATCTGTGGATGAGGTAATAAGAAAAAATTTTAGTTAAAACTTATTTCCATGAGTTACCATCACTTAATCCAGAAAGCTTGAAGAAAACACACAAATTAAATCATGTTGAAATCGAACGACGAATAATAACGAGTATCTGTGGCAAAGTAGCGAAAAGGAAACGGAACCGTGTACCTCCCATGGACGATCTGACGTATGATACTGCTCGATGTTTTCTGGAGAAAAGATCCATCTGATAATGGCCAAATTGGATATTAACCTGTAACCCATCATTCTATCAATTGCTATTGCCGTCATTTGAGTATTGTTCTTCCAGTAAGAACTCACTTCAGATATAAGCAAGACCTGCTTATCCTGATCAGGGCATATTCTTGAAATCACTTGACCATATCTCTCCAAAACTGTTATCAAATGAGTGAAACTCTTTGACCCAATATCTAGAAGAGTTTGGACGATCACCACGAGTGAAACATCAAAACCATGCTTAGGAATTACAGTTTCATTGAGCCATGAAATTACTTCCCGTGCTGCAGCCCGTCCTTTCACCATATTGTATAATTCAGCAGAAAGTGCGTGTTGTTCATTTTTTTCTCCGTCGTCTTCTGTAGAAAATTTGAAATTTGGTCCGCCCTTGGGAGGTAGCAACTCTTCTAAACCGGGTGCATTCTCGACGCTCTACATAGTCAATGTAGTTGACATGTCAGAGAACAAAGTGCAAAATCAGGAAGGATAAGCTCATATTATTCCATGTTCTGATTTATCAGGCATACACAAATATTGAAAGATGAAACATCCCACAGTACCATAGCCACCGTCCCGCAGATCCTTTGTAACTCATTGTTCGACCGATAAATTATACATTCTGTATTTTCTATGAAGGACCGTTTTTGTAACGGCCCAAGTCCACCGTTAGCAAATATTGTTCTCTTTGGGCTTTCCCTTTCGGGCTTCCCCTCAAGGCTTTAAAATGCGTCTGCTAGGGGAAGATTTCCACACCCTTATAAAGGGTGTTTCGTCCTCCTCCCCAACCAATGTGGGATATCACAATCTACCCCCCTTCAGGGCCCAGCGTCCTCGCTGGCACTCGTTCCTTTCTCCAATCGATGTGGGACCGTCACCAAATCCACCCTCCCTTCGGGGCCCAACGTCCTTATTGGCACACCACCTCGTCTCTACCCCCCTTCGGGGAACAACCTCCTCGCTAGCACATAGTCCGGTGTCTGGCTCTGATACCATTTGTAACAGCCCAAGTCCACCGCTAGCAGATATTGTCCTCTTTGGGCTTTCCCTTTCGGGCTTCCTCTCAAGGCTTTAAAACACGTCTGCTAGGGGAAGGTTTCCACACCCTTATAAAGGGTGCTTCGTTTTCCTACCTACCAATGTGGGATATTACAGTTTTGTTTTATAAACATGCCGAGTAGGAGACAAAAATGTATACAGTTCCAAGAATGCCAAATACCTGCTTAATTTTATCCCAGTATGATAGACGAACTTCTCTATCCAGAACCTCCTTGACAAACACTCGCTGTGGAGCCCATTTTGGAAGTTCTAAAACATAAGCCCATTCTTCCCATGGCCATATAAATTGAAAGTTTGATCTGCATAAATAGTGACAGAAATAATGTTAATACCCAGGAAATCTAACCTTAAAAGGAGAGCATGATTTTTTTGAAGTATGTGCAAGTAGCCACAAATAGTACATCTTGAACACAATAACAGCACACATTTGTTATTGTAAATTCCTTCAGAAAATTTGCATAAATAAATGAATCCCTGAATCTTAAAGTATGCACCCACTTCAGAATCAATCATATGGAAGTTTTGTGAGCACAAACTCCTTAAGGATGTTACTTGTAACAATATCCAATTTGCTTACAAGATTTTGATATTCAAAGCATCAAAACCTGGGGTTTTTCAAGCCAAACGTTTCTGACAGCATTATAAATCACCAACTTTTCAACAGTTTTCTCTTGCGATAGGATATCAGTTCTAGATATCGTGTTCTAAGAAGCATTCTCAATTGGTTAATAAATTATGAATTTGTCTACGACGGATGTGGAAAAAAGATATAACATATGCATTCAATAAGTCATAAGGTCCATAACGCATGTATTGCAAGAAAGTTAATGCTTGCCCGCATGATAGTGAGTTTTTAGTGTTTGAACTTACAGATGGTGTGAAAACCAAAGTATTAGCCGTATGCGGCACTCCATGTCTAGATCAGCTATTTTCTCAAACAGAGCACGAACTGCACCAGCTACAACTGCAGGAAAGGCCCCGGGAAGAGCCTAAATATACCTCATAGTCATATATTTTCCCATATAAGACTTCTGGTCGGAACGAAAAAGAAAGGAAACAATTTTTTTTTCAATAACAAAAGCACGTACCTTACAAAGGTCAATAATGACCAGCGTATAATAAATAGGCTTGAATGGTGGTTGTGGTAGCATGAGTAACTGCAAATAATATCAATATTTTTGAGAAAGGAAGGGGGGAAGCAACTTTGAGATGACTTCTAAAAAATCATAAAAACTCAAAATAAAGAGAAAATTAAGAAAATATATATATATATATTTAAATGAAAGAGAACTCTGAACAGTTGTCCTTCTCAGCTAAGTTCTTGGGCCTCTTTGATTGGTTGTGAGGTTGTGAGGTGAACAAACTTTCCTACTCTGAAGTGATTCGAATTTCAAACAAGTTTTCTTGCCGTGAGATATTTGATTTACGAGGTAATATGAATCTTACTTTCCCTTGGGTTGATTCCTTATCATTTTGGAGTTCTTAGATATTTTAGATCTAAAGGTCTTATTCTTCAATAAGATTGTTAGATCGAATTCCCAAGAGTTACAATCATTTGGGATGAAATGAACTTGATTTGGGAGTTCTAGCATTTCTGATCTAGGGGTTCGCATATCCAGGAGGGTTCTTAGAACCAATTGGCTAAGGCTTTCAACAAGTAATCAGAATCTTACTTTCTCTTGGAGTGATTCCTTATCATTTTGGGGTTCTTAGATACTTTAGATCTAAGAGTCTTATTCTTCAATAAGGTTGTTAGATCGAATTCTCAAGAGTTACAATCATTTTGGATGAAATCAACTTGAATTAGAAGTTCTAGCATTCGTGATCTAGGGATTTGCATATCCATGAGGGTTCTTAGGACCAACTCCTTCATTTCTTGTGGGGCTGTTAGTTCGCTCAATCTCTTTGGTTTTGGTGGTAAGAATCGTTTGGCTTATGTTGGGGCTTGAAATTATGACTATTACACTATGATTGAGGAGACACTCCTAAGTTCACCTTTTCGGGAGAAGGGAAGAGCTTCATGTCATGCTTGTTTCTTTGTAACTTTGCGGAGAGTTCGACTCGAGAGAAACAATAGGATATTTAGAGAGCTGGATTGAATGCCAATAGCATTTTGTGGAGAGAGTTCGGCTCGAGAGAAACAATAGCATTTTGTGGAGAGTCTCCCTCAAGGATTGGATGCCAATAAATGCCAATAAGAGATCTTTATGTCACTACTTTTGTTTCTTGGTTTTTAAGCTCTAGCCTTTAGTACATTTCATTCAATCATAAAATTGGGAAAGAGGAAGACAACAAATGCTTCAATAATTAACCAGAAAGATAGCTGCACACCTGCGAGAAGATTGTCTCTGCCATAAGATACTCATATCTAAAAGGTACAGGGAGACCAACCATGAAAGACGCACATTCCTTTCGACTAGCTTTGCATGAAACAAGACAAATAAACCATTGTTACATGTTGAATTTCAACTTATTGAAACGTATAAAAACGCCATTCCATAAAACATTTAAAAGAAACTCTATACATTTATTCGCATTATATAGTTAATTGAATGGTAGTATACGAATTTACAACAGAATATTGGTTAAAAGGTACAAAAGGCCTTCACATTTGGTCACTTAAGTTAAACTTGGAGGACCTGTCCACTTGAATATACAGTGTAGAGGAGAATATACAATCAGAATGAGGCAATAAATCCTATGAGAAACAAGCCATACAGTCCACGAAAACCGTAGTTAGGAGGATTTATGACAATAACAAGAAGCACAGATAGACTAATCTATCTTAAAAGCACCTATTGTTTGTTTCTTTCAAACTAAAACATGAACAATCAAACAGAGCCTTCTATAATTCCTTCGTATCTCCATTAACAAATGATCAAGGACTTTCCCTTACTTTCCTTCAATTTGTTTCCGTAGATACCATCTTTTAGAACAAAACATGCTAATACAGAGTATTTTAAGTGCATAATGATCTTCCCTTCACAAGACACCTAATCATGTTGTCCAATGCAACGTTCTTGAAACCATCTCTCCTAAAACCTAACTGATTAACAGATGAGGGAGAGCTTAATGGTCTTGTATTCATTGTTAATTATAGATATGGAGAAATTACGAACCAGCCATTGAAGAAAAGAAGCACATCTAAAAGATACTCCTCCACGACAAAACGATCAATAGGTTGCAGATCCTGCATCAACAAAGGTCCAAGAAACAAGCACATTCAATTGAGGAACACGTTTGAATTTGGTAATATATCATGTAATCATAAACCAATAAAAGAAATATAACCAGGCTAAAAGAGAAGAGTATAGAAACTCATTCACAACTTTGCCCCAAAAGTCAAGATTTAGAAATGATACGGGAATTTCTTTTCCAAAGTTCCATTTACATGATCAGATAAAAGAGTATAGAAATTCATTCACAACATTTCCCCAAAAAGTCAAGATTTAAAAATGATACGGGAATTTCTTTCACAAAGCTCCATTTGTATGATCTAAATATCATAAAATGTCAAAAAATTAACTGAAGAACAAATTTGGTAATTGTTCATGTATTTGATCGTATATTACTCTACACTTTGTTTTCATAGTTATAGATGCCCAATTACCTAGGACATAGTACAGACACTCTATTTTCTGCCATGTATTAGTGTCAAATACAGACACACCTCGACCGGGATACCACCTTTTTTATTAGTGCCTTTTCAAAGGAATTTTGTAAAAATGTGTTTTGGCTTACTTAAAAGAGATTATGGGCTAAACCTTGTAGTCCTACTACTAGTGATGCCTTTGAAATTTATGAGAGATGGGAATTGTTTAAAAATTTTGAGTATAAAGGATCTTTAGGAAGCTAATATCTCAAGGGAGACAGCCAAAATAAATTATCTCATTCATGCTGCAAACAAATCTAATATTGCAAGCTGAAAATGTTGAAGCTCATTGTTGTTTTGTTTGGAAATAAAATATAACAAGGTGTGCTATCAATTGGACTCCTTTTTGTAACTAAAGGTTTTTGATTGAGGCCAGTAAAACAAATTAAGTCACACTAAATATAACTCCTTACACGAAGTCTTAGTAATCTATCTTTTGTAGATAACATTCACAAGTCAAGACAAAACTAATGACATTAATGTCCAACAGATACAAGCGTTAGTACCTCAAATTTACTTGATGGAAATATATTAAGCCGACGTATCCTTTGAGGATAACTTAACTCTGCATCATACTTCTGTTTACCATAAGTAATGCCAGAAGGTGTTGAAGGTGAATCAGGTTGCTCCGGACAGCTGATGCTTCCAAATTCATGAGACTTACCAGCAACTAGCTGAGCTTCAAATAGAAGGTGGGGCCTTGGAACTATCACATGAGAAGATATAACAATTACTGAAAATACAAAATATAAAACTCTACATCACTGACCCACCTCTAAGACTCATAGGTATATTTTCTTTGTAAATACTTTGTCATACACCGTTGCGCCCCTTGGGGATCTCTCCAGTACGACTTCATAAGACCCAGTTTCCCTTCCCTGTATCGTCGATACCATAGGTATCTAGAAATGTGTAGCACAACCAGAGGATTCTAAAGCTCTACTAAATTTGGAAATACCATAGCTGTGGGGCTCATTTCCTTATCTATTCCCAATGGAGAATCCCTACCCCGTGATATTTTTCCCCATGAAGTCGACTGTACAAGGCCTCTTCATGGAGTTCTCTCTCAAAGCCTTTTCTTGGTTTTTCTCTTCAAGATATTTATCCCTATAGGAATGCTTTATTATATCCCTATTTCTATTGTTGCTGTCTGGTTATGTTTTTGTTCTTTCATTTAGTCCTTGATCTATATGTTTCTTAGTTCGGTCTTGCTGTTGTTTCCTTTTACTCTCTTTCACTCCTTTTGGAGTTTGTATCTTTGAGTTTTAGTCTCTTTCCATTACATCAACAAAAAGTTTTATCTCTCGATCAAAAAAAAAAAAAAAAAAAAAAAAAAAAAAAAAAAAAA